>NC_089812.1:1915501-1936319 GCF_029633855.1 Hoplias malabaricus | reverse complement strand
ACACACTCTATCAGATTAGAGAGAGAGAGAGAGACAGAGAGACAGAGAGAGAGAGAGAGAGACAGAGAGAGAGAGTCAGAGAGAGAGAGAGAGAGAGAGAGACAGACAGAGAGAGAGAGAGTCAGAGAGAGAGACAGACAGACAGAGAGAGAGAGAGAGAGAGAGAGATGGCAGAAAGTGAGGATGCCAAATGGACACAGTTGTTAAGTCTGAAATCAGTTTTTTAATATGTTCGAACTATATTTATTACCTGCAATAAACCATAAAACCACAAGTGAACTACTCTCAGACTCTCACAATGTTATAAACAAGCGAGGCAGTCATTGGGACCAATCACACTCAGGGGAAGGAAGTTTAAGATCTGCTGATGTGGTGACTAGGACCAGACACATGCAGGGGTAGGAGTCTAAAAACTACTGAGGCAGAGATTAAGACCATTCGGACTCAGGGGGAGGTGTTTAAGAACTACTGATGTGGTGATTAGGACTAATAACCCCTAAGGGGAGGAGCTTAATAACTTCTGAGGAAGGGATTAGGACCAATCAGACTCAGGGGGAGGAGTTAAAGAACTGTAGTTGTGATTAGGACTAATAACCCCTAAGGGGAGGAGCTTAAAAACTACTAAGGCGGTGATTAGGGACCAATCAGACTCAGGGGGGAGGAGTTTAAGAACTATTGATGTGGTGATTAGGACTAATAACCCTGAGGAGGAGGAGTTTAAGAACTACCGAGGTGGTGATTAGGGACCAATCAGACTCAGGGGGGAGGAGTTTAAGAACTACCGAGGCGGTGATTAGGACTCTAAAAGGACGCTCTTCAGAATTCACCATGTGAGAGCAAATTCGAGATGCCACAACGAATGATGGGATTTTCAGGTCATTCTCATTGGCAAGTCATGAATCGATGCATCCTCGTTATTTTGGGGCGGAGCGAGAACAACATCCATGTTCTTGGGGTGTGGGTTCTCGAATATTGGAACGTAACTTTGGCAGTGGAAGGTGAGGTCAAACAAGAACAACAGAACGTAAGAGCACTGAAGAACACACTGAGAAATGACATAGGAGTTTCTGTTCTCTAGCAGCACACACCTTTCCACAGAAACTGCAGCCAGCACATGGCTTTGAGGCCCACTGGGCACTGACCGTGATATTTTCCAGATTTTAAAGTCCAGTTTTCTCATTGCATTTGACGAATATGCACATTTTGTCACGTTTCTCAATCTGGGCGCTCAGGGAGCCTCAGTGGTGGAGACGAGGTGTTGTAAAATGTGTCTTATGGCCTTACACTAGTCCAAAACACATGACGGTGCAGTGTGTTTGTCTTTCCTGTGAGACCTCCTCTCCTTCTCTGTCGCTCTCTCTCTCTGTCTCTCTCTCCCTCCCTCTCTCTCTCTCCCCTCTCTCTCTCTCTCTCTCTCTCTCTCTCTCTCTCTCTCTCTCTCTCTCTCTCCCTCCTCTGTAATTATTAATGAAGCCTGGTCAGTTGTGGCCTGTTTTAGCTCCTCTTTCTCCTCTGATGTGATGCTGACCGAACCACAACGCTTTAAATAGCTCATCACCAGCAGTGGAACTGTGACAGTGAGGCTGATTCTGGAGCCCTGATCCACTCTGTGTGTGTGTGTGTGTGTGTGCTTAGGTACCTCCAGGATAATAGAGCTTTAACTGATGCTGAAATTTGGATCTGAAAGCGGGCTGTGAGAATGAGAACAGGTCGACTCCACCCACAGCATTGAGCTTCGAAACTAAACTTGACTCCAATCTGAAGAAATTCTGCTCAGACTCGAGCGCAGCCAATAAAAAGTCAGTCCAAACTTGATTGTAGCCAGCAATATTCTCTCCAAAACTGACCACTGCAGGCCAAATTCTCAGAAACTCGATTCTTGTCACCAATATTCTTCATGAACCTGACTGCGGCTCAACGAAGTTCCGCCCAAAAAGAGCTGTAACCTGTCGACTCCAGCCCAGGGCTCCTCCAGTATGAATCTCAGCGGTTCACTTACCGAATCAAATTAGCCAGGGGTCCAGACGGGTCCAGACGGGTCAAAAGATGGAGACAGATGAGTGTGTATTTCCAGGGCAGTCGTCCTTAAACGAGCAGGTTTCACTTCTGCTGTATTGAAGACATCAGTTTTGTTTCTGAACTTAATGTTAGCCCAGTGTCACTGTTCTCATGGAATGTTTTACCAGACACGTGACTGGGCCAGACCTCAAGAGATGCAACCCTTTGACAGCTTATGAGGGGGGGGGGGGGGTGTTCCTGCACTTTTTTGTAGGTGTATAATACAGTAATCCCTCGCTACATCGCTGGTTTTTTCAAGGGTGTTTATGGCCGCTATATCTGGGATATTGAGGGAAAATCTACAAAAACGTAAGTGTTTCTTACGTACAGTACGTGTGTTGTTCACGTCCACATCCGAGTGAAATTTACTGACGCTAAATCACAGCTTAGGAATGACTCTATTAAAGAAACTGGTGGGATATCACATGTAGTTCCAGCTGAAAAACATTAGAGAACGACTGTTTAATGCAGAGGGTGGGTTGTTAACGGCAACAGGGAGGGGTTTAAAAGTCTAAACACTCGTTAAATACATTAAATATATCTTTCCTCTACTTTGTGGAAATTCGTTTTTCACGGGTGGTCTTTGGAACGCATCCCACGCCAAAAACGAGGGATCACTGTAAATAACATTTATGTCCAGACTGGGACCAGAGTGAACCTGTTAAGTACCACTGGTAGACGCCAAAAAATTGCTGTGCAAACCTGACTGTAGCTGGATAAAATGATCTCAGACCTGACCATAGCTGCATAAAATGACCCGAAACCCATCTGTAGCTGGATACAATGATCCTAATCCCTAATGAAGCTGGATAAATAAAATGTAACCAAGGGCTGGACAATAAGTCAATATCGATATTTATTGCAATATTTAATGATTCAATGCATTTTCAATATTTCAATATACATTATTTACATCATCTGTCACTGAATGATGTTCATTACAGGGCGCTGTCGTCAGTTCAGCACAGCATTTATTTATTTTATTGTTCATATCGATATCTATATTATATCGTATCGACCGTAATTAAGAAATATATCGTGATATAAATTTTGGCCGCATCTTCCAGCCCTAAATTTAACCCTACATGAGCTGGATAAAATGATCTCAGACCAAACTGTAGCTGGATGAAATCGTCTCATATTCTGCTTTAAACAAAGAGTTGGTAAAATCAGAGCCCAGTCTGCGCTCGACCTGAGAGCGACAGATCTTTCAGAAACGGACGAGAGAGTGGAGAGTGCTGAGTTATGGTGAGTCTCTCCGGCTGTGGAGGCTAATGGCTCTGTGATGAGGTCGTAAAGTATCTTCTCACCTCATAAAGCCTTCGTCCAGATGTGTGCATCTGCCTTGGACACACACCTTTCCAGGCACCGTCCTCCAGGTGACTCCACTCCTCTCTCGTCTCTCAATGTTTCAGAGTTCTTTTAGGTGTGTCTTACTGCATCGGCAGATCATTCATTTATTCATTCCACACACTCACCCAGTCACTCACACACTCACCCAGTCGCTCACACACTCTCCCAGTCGCTCACACACTCACCCAGTCACTCACACATTCTCCCAGTCACCCTCACATTCTCCCAGTCACTCACACATTCTCCCAGTCACCCTCACATTCTCCCAGTCGCTCACACACTCACCCAGTCACTCACACACTCACCCAGTCACTCACACATTCTCCCAGTCACCCTCACATTCTCCCAGTCACTCACACACTCACCCAGTCGCTCACACACTCTCCCAGTCGCTCACACACTCTCCCAGTCGCTCACACACTCACCCAGTCACTCACACACTCACCCAGTCACTCACACATTCTCCCAGTCACCCTCACATTCTCCCAGTCACTCACACACTCACCCAGTCGCTCACACACTCTCCCAGTCGCTCACACACTCACCCAGTCACTCACACACTCACCCAGTCGCTCACACACTCACCCAGTCGCTCACACACTCTCCCAGTCGCTCAAACACTCACCCAGTCACTCACACACTCACCCAGTCACTCACACATTCTCCCAGTCACCCTCACATTCTCCCAGTCACTCACACATTCTCCCAGTCACCCTCACATTCTCCCAGTCGCTCACACACTCACCCAGTCGCTCACACACTCACCCAGTCGCTCACACACTCACCCAGTCGCTCACACACTCACCCAGTCGCTCACACACTCTCCCAGTCGCTCAAACACTCACCCAGTCACTCACACACTCACCCAGTCACTCACACATTCTCCCAGTCACCCTCACATTCTCCCAGTCACTCACACATTCTCCCAGTCACCCTCACATTCTCCCAGTCGCTCACACACTCACCCAGTCGCTCACACACTCTCCCAGTCGCTCACACACTCACCCAGTCACTCACACACTCACCCAGTCGCTCACACACTCACCCAGTCACTCACACACTCACCCAGTCGCTCACGCACTCTCCCAGTCGCTCACACACTCACCCAGTCGCTCACGCACTCTCCCAGTCACTCACACACTCACCCAGTCACTCACGCACTCACCCAGTCGCTCACGCACTCTCCCAGTCGCTCACACACTCTCCCAGTCGCTCACACACTCACCCAGTCGCTCTCACACACTCTCCCAGTCACTCACACACTCACCCAGTCACTCACACATTCTCCCAGTCACTCACACACTCTCCCAGTCACTCACACACTCTCCCAGTCACTCACACACTCACCCAGTCACTCACACACTCACACAGTCACTCACGCACTCACCCAGTCACTCACGCACTCACCCAGTCACTCACACACTCACCCAGTCACTCACACACTCACCCAGTCACTCAGGCACTCACCCAGTCACTCACGCACTCAGAAACACACAATGCCTAAAAAGGTTTCAGTGATTTCAGAACAGAGGGTGTGTTCACTTATTTTCACTTGGAAAATCAGCACAGAACCTTTGCCGAAGTGTGAAAACACAGCAGCAGTGCGTGAGGAGAGAAGAACGGAGCGACGTGGTTGAAGTTTTAATGGATTCTGGGCTCTGAGCGATTGTGCTGGTCTTTTCTCATTTCTCCCTTTATCTCTCATCCCCCCATTTTCCCCATCTTCTTTATTCTCTTTCATTTTCTTTCCATTGCTTCCATTTATTTCTCTCTTTGCTTTGTTTATCTTGCTCTGACTCTGTCTCGTTCTGTCTCTTGGTGCTTATCTCAGTCTCTCTCTCTCTCTCTCTGTCTCTCTCTCACCATCGCTGGGTATAAAAACACAGCGTCATTGTTGTAATGCAGTGTAGTGAAGTCATGAGAAACAATAACTGCGACTGTTTTGAGTGAAGATGCGGGGACTGGGGTGGTGCTGCGGAAAACAACAGCTCGTAATCAATTGATTGGTCAATTATTACACTGATTAATTGATCAATTGAAAACAATAAAAGCTACAGACAGAAGCCTAGCAGTGATACGCATACAGGGTAGACGCATCCGCATGCAGCGCTTGTCTGTCTAGAAGGTGTGTACATGGCTGGAGCAGGGGTGGAGCCTATAGCTCTAATTAGATTTACTCATCTTGGGTGTTATTGGGTGTGTTCAGAGCCCAAAATAACAATTTAATTCCTTAAATTTTCCGTTCTGTTATGAAAAATATACTCTTATCAGTTTTAAACATGTTCAGATAATGTTCTTCATAAAGAAGTGTTTATTCTGGAAGCATGTGTTTACAGTTTGTAAAATGATATTACGTAAGGCGGGATTTCTTGATCATAAAATATAGTAAAGGATATTCACATTACCGACATACTGCTTTTACCCCATTTCAAAATATATTCCCTACAGATACATTTTGGCGACTGTAGGTGTAAATATGGAATAGCTAACGCTGGAATAGCTACAATGTGGTAATTCTGCACTAGTGACCAGCCCACTACAATCAATGGCAAGGAACTGTCACCACCGCGATGTATAAATGTTTTCAATTACCTTTCTTTTTACACTTTAGTTCATGTGGAATGAAGGGTAAATGAATTTGTTTAAAAAACGTCACAAAACCAAATGCAAAACCAGTTTGAGAGCATCACCGCTTTCAACCAAATGAAAAGGGAGAGCCAGGCAATTTAGTCAGGGAAATATACAAAATCTGCCAGAAATGTTGCTGTGAAACAGCTACCGATCATCCAGCTATCAAAGCCCAACTGGTTCCACCAGCACCAAGTCATGGAGCACCGTTAAAAAGAACAGTTCAGGCCTCTTCCAGGTGACATTTAGTCACCCAAAGGAAACCCACGCAGACACAGGGAGAACACACCACACTCCTCACAGACAGTCACCCGGAGGAAACCCACGCAGACACAGAGAGAACACACCACACTCCTCACAGACAGTCACCCGGAGGAAACCCACGCAGACACAGGGAGAACACACCACACTCCTCACAGACAGTCACCCGGAGGAAACCCACGCAGACACAGGGAGAACACACCACACTCCTCACAGACAGTCACCCGGAGGAAACCCACGCAGACACAGAGAGAACACACCACATTCCTCACAGACAGTCACCCGGAGGAAACCCACGCAGACACAGGGAGAACACACCACACTCCTCACAGACAGTCACCCGGAGGAAACCCACGCAGACACAGGGAGAACACACCACACTCCTCACAGACAGTCAACCAGAGGAAACCCACGCAGACACAGAGAGAACACACCACACTCCTCACAGACAGTCACCCGGAGGAAACCCACGCAGACACAGGGAGAACACACCACACACCTCACAGACAGTCACCCGGAGGAAACCCACGCAGACACAGGGAGAACACACCACACTCCTCACAGACAGTCACCCGGAGGAAACCCACACAGACACAGAGAGAACACACTACACCTCTCATAGACAGTCACCTGGAGCAGGACTAGAGCTGTGTGACAGAGATACTACATATTGCGCCACCATGCTGCCCACCGTTGAAACACCACACGGAAAATTCTTTAACCGTGACAGTCCTGAGAATAGCACAAATTCACAGAGCATCACTAGGAATCACATTAGAAAACTAAGCTAGTAAAATCATTTTTAGAAAACCGCATGACATTATGACTTTGGGTTGGTTCTGGGGCAGCACTAACCTGACACCAGAATACACACTGTTGCTTTAAATGGTTTATAAAAGCAGTTACAATATACATGTGAAGCATTAAAACAGAGTGATTTTTTATTTGCCATCATCTCGCCATTTTCTGTTAAAGTTATAAATAAAGTTGTTGAAGGCTTGATATTTTTGGTTGGTTCTCTGTTCTCAGAACAGTAATAGCGATCTAAAAACTCCAGTAAATGTAGTATTCACTCCCATCTCTCTTATCTACACCAAGATTTCTTATCCAGAGTGAATCCATCATATAAACATCTAAAATTACATTACCCAGCTTCTCACGTAAAATGAATCCTGTCCAAATAGGACTTCAGTTCAGTAAAAACAGCACTGGGACAGTAAACAGTGAAGTGTTTCAGCTCTCCTGCTGCAGTGCAGCTATGTGACGTTATGATCTGGACGCTGTTTCCTTTCTGTGTTATTCCGGAATTGTTCCACACTGCAGCAGAACCCCATGAGACAATCCTAAATCAATGGGACATTGGGGTTGTGTGTGTGTCTGTGTGTGTGTGTGTGGGGGGGGGGCTCTCACTCTCACTTGCTTTCTCTCTCACACACACTGAAATTCTGAAACACATTTTATTTAGTCACTCAGTCAGGGGGCTGATAAAGGGTGTATATACATGTGTGTGTGTGTGTGTTGGATCTGATGTGTTGTGTCCCTATGTGTGAGTGTGTGAGTATGTGTTGCCCTGTGATGGACTGGCGCCCCCTCCAGGGTTTGTTCCCATCTTGCGCCCAGTGATTCCGAATGAATAAAGGAAAAAAATTAAGTGAGAGCTTTAGCATCAGACACAGAAGCTTTAATTGGGAAAATTAACATTCCAGCTTGTTAACATGCGCTAACATTTCAATATTGACGGCACTACAATAATATTAATGTAGTTAATACAATCAAAATATTTCCCCATTAGCTCAGATATCAGATAGTTCTGAGAAATACTTTGCCTGTTTGTTGAGCTGCTAGTGAGCAATGAGGGGTGAAAAGTGGAGGGGTTAAAAACCCTCTGCTTTGATTGCCTTGAGCAATTGCAGTGTAATTGCGTAGATGCTATCTAGGTCTCTCTCTCTCTCTCTCTCTCTCTCTCTCTCTATCTATCTCTCTCTATCTCTCTCCTGTTGCCCATGGGCAGATGTGACTCATAGTCTCTATGCAAACTGGTTTCCATACTAATGCTAATGCTAATGTCGCTAACTGTGAATGAAGGCCACTGAAGGGTCCAGCTAGCATTATGCAAACGAGCCGTTGTAATGTTAACGGATCCAGAATAGCGCCTGTGAGGCGTGACCCGGGGTCTTTCTCGTTTATTTCTCGCGTCTCCAGGCCGAAGCCCTTATCTCCAGGTGGCGCGGCCACTTTGTGAGGAGAGGCCGTTATTTTTGGACGTTTGCTCCGCTGTGACAGCGCTGACAGCAGCTCTTAGCCCAGGCTTTAGGAGCCGGACAGGTCCACGACCAGGATCAACCTCCGGAGATAAAAGGCCTCAGGGAATGTCTTTTAACTCTTTATCGTTCTCCAGCTGCAGCCAGATCTCGCTGCTGTTTGAGCAGGTTGACTTTTCCCATTTTTAAATCCAATTTAATCTTGTACAGAGATACACATGTTTTCACCTCCTCCTGTAAAGCTGCAATTCTGGGGATAGATGGTTTTATTCAGAAGAACTGCATTTCAATATAAAGGGTGTTAAAAAGGTCACACTCAGTGCTACCTTTAACTACAGAGATGGAGGAGCTACGAAGATATTAATGTGGATTTACAGAGATATTAAAGAGGCACTACAGAGATGTTAAGGTGGAACTACAGTGATGTTAAGGTGGCACTACAGCGATGTTAAGGTAGATCTTCAAAGATATTAAGGTGGAACTAGAGAGATATTAAGTAGACATTGCAGAGACATTAAAGAGGCACTACAGCGATGTTAAGGTGGAACTACAGTGATGTTAAGGTGGAACTACAGTGATGTTAAGGTGGCACTACAGCGATGTAAAGGTAGATCTACAAAGATATTAAGGTGGAACTAGAGAGATATTAAGCAGACATTGCAGAGATGTTAATGTGGAACTACAGCTATGTTAATGTGGAACTACAGAGATGTTAATGTGGAACTACAGCTATGTTAATGTGGAACTACAGAGATGTTAAGGTGGAACTACAGAGATGTTAATGTGGCACTACAGCGATGTTAAGGTAGATCTACAAATATATTAAGGTGGAACTAGAGAGATATTAAACAGACATTGCAGAGATATTTAATAGGAAGTACAGAGATATTAAAGAAGAAATACTAAGTTATTAAGGTGGAATTACAAGACGTTAAAAAGGAACTTCAGAAATATTAAGAGTGGGACTACAAATATGCCTCCTTCTCTGTCCTCCAGTGGTGTATGGACTCTCCTGGCATGAAGGAACAGGCACTAAACGTTCCTTCGTTCTGTACCAGGAACTCTGAATTAAACATGTCTGTCCCACTGAGGAGATCTGGATTGTTTCGAATGTGGATTTCTTCTTCTTTGCTTCCTGCAGGATCCCGTTCATAATTAATCGACTGGTGTGAACCACAGTTCCACTAACAATGCGGCGGCTCAGCATCCACCGGGAACGCCGTTCTGTGTGTTCTGTGGCCGGTGTAAACGGATCCTGAAGGATGTTCCTGTTGTTGTAAAATGCTGCTCAGGGACTAGAGGCATGAGATTGGAGAGTATAGATGTCGTATACACTTTACTGTAAAACCACAGGCAATGGAATCACACCCAGAATCACAGTAAATACTCACTACTTAGGAACATGGCTTTGTTTAGCACCCAGCTCAGGAGCTAAGAGGCTAATCCAGTGATATTCAGAGTTAGGCTTTCAGCAGACATGTTTACAGAGAGATTAACTGTAATTCTGCAGCACACCGAGCAAGAAAATAGATGCTGGGTGTTTCTCACAGTGTGATATACCATATGTGGGAAATCTTCAGCCTGTAAAAATGGTTATTTCAGGCATTAAAGCGACAATAGGTTGTATTTTAACAGCTTCAAAGTTATTGTGATGCTTCACTGAGCTGTAATGAGAGGGTAGGCCTTTCACAATAATTACATTATTGATTTATCGTACAATGTATGGATATTCCACTGAGTTTACTGGCACATTTGTTTAAATAAGAATATTTAATATTTGTTTATATTTCCTCTGATCTAAATCTTCTGAAGCCATTATGTGGATTAATTTGAAAACAGTGGTTTATTCAGGTTTTATTCATTTATATTATTTTAATATAATTTATATTCAAATTCAAATATCTGAATATGCTTTCACCAGGTAGGTGTCGCAGTCACACAGCTCCAGGGGCCTGGAGGTTGTGGGTTCGATTCCCGCTCCGGGTGACTGTCTGTGAGGAGTGTGGTGTGTTCTCCCTGTGTCTGTGTGGGTTTCCTCCAGGTGACTGTCTGTGAGGAGTGTGGTGTGTTCTCCCTGTGTCTGTGTGGGTTTCCTCCGGGTGACTGTCTGTGAGGAGTGTGGTGTGTTCTCTCTGTGTCTGCATGGGTTTCCTCCGGGTGACTGTCTGTGAGGAGTGTGGTGTGTTCTCTCTGTGTCTGCGTGGGTTTCCTCCTGGTGACTGTCTGTGAGGAGTGTGGTGTGTTCTCCCCGTGTCTGCGTGGGTTTCCTCCGGGTGACTGTCTGTGAGGAGTGTGGTGTGTTCTCTCTGTGTCTGCGTGGGTTTCCTCCGGGTGACTGTCTGTGAGGAGTGTGGTGTGTTCTCCCTGTGTCTACCGTGGGTTTCCTCTGGGTGACTGTCTGTGAGGAGTGTGGTGTGTTCTTTCTGTGTCTGCGTGGGTTTCCTCCGGGTGACTGCTGTTGTTAATAACTGTAGCACCATTAACATAGTGATGGGGAAGAGTGGGACATCCCTCCCAGCCCCTGATCTAGGACTACAGTCTAGGAAACCTGAGGCATCTTGCGGGATTGAACCACCAATCTCCTGAAGAATGAGCCAAAGCTTGGACCGCGGCTCCACTCGGGAGCACCACCCAAGGCTGAGGTTGTTTAATAAGGATCTGAATGATCTGAATTCAAATCCAGGTGCATTGTGAGGCACAGAGTCTCAGAGACACCTCACTTCTAATAGAGATCAGGATTAAAACTCAGGTCTGTTGCTCTTTTCTCGCAGCGTGACTCTTCTGAGCTGTGGCCGCTAATCCGAGGATGAACTGGGTCACAGATATTCCTCTCCTTTTAAGTAATTATAAGCCTTCCACTTTTAAATTATGGACTGGATCTTATTCCGTCCCGGGGGCATGTGAAAGATGACTAGATATAAGAAAGGAAGAGGCAAGAGGATGGAGGCGTTATCTGAGCTATCTGAGAGACGTGGTGCTCTGAGCGCTGGAGGTTTTTAAGGAGGTGTGTGTGTGTGTGTGTGTGTGTGTGTGTATGTGTGTGTGTGTATGTGTGTATGTGTGTGTGTGTTTATATTCTGCTTGAGAACGTAGCCTCATTTCCGTCTTTAGCTGAAGAGCACTCTCTCCAAACAGAACGAGAGAAGGAAAAGTGCATGAATGTGTGAAGGAAAATCCCCCTGTTCTGTGTGTGTGTGTGTGTGAGAGAGAGAGAGAAAGAGAGAGAGATGTCTCTGAGTCATGCCGAAGCCATGTGGAGCTCACGGCTTTTTCATTCTGTTTCAGCCACAGGGGGCAGTTGTAGGCTTTAACCCTTTAATAGGCATCAGGTCTGAGTGAACAACAGAAAACATCATTGTACTTTTCATCTTCAGTGTAAACTACCATCAAAAATACAAGCCACGCCCCCAAAGTTCAGTCTTAGAAGTTGGTTGAAAACCCAGTTAGAGCAGGGCCCAAACCAATTCTTTATCGTGGTGCTGGGAGATATGAGCTTTGGGGTTTATGACTCTCATAGTTCAGTGACGAGGCTTGTGCTGTAAATATGCTGTAAATATAAATATATTTAATATGGGACACTATTCGAATGTCGCTGGGAGCTCGTTCTTCTCTTGTTCTTTGAGCACTGTTTATATTTGGCGTGTGATTGTGCTTTGGCTGAAAAACTGTTAAAATAATTAATGTAATCGATACAGACAAGATTATGTCGATTAGAAAGTCTGAATGTTGATTTTGATTTATTTTTGATTAATTGCCCGGCCCTACACCATCGGTATCGGGTCTGAAATTGACGTCATACTTTTATTGGATTTGGGCCGGACAGGGCCGATCCACTTATCAATCAATCAATCAATCAAATTTTATTTATATAGCGCTTTTCACAACAAAAAGTCGTCACAAAGCAGCTTTACAGAGATCCGGGTCCAAGCCTCCTATGAGCAAGCCAGGGGCAACAGTGGCAAGGAAAAACTCCCTCAGCACACGAGGAAGAAACCTTGGAACGAACCAAGACTCATACGGGGAACCCATCCTCCTCGGGTCGACACCGGAGACACAACAGAGAACAGAAGTAAAAGTGAAATGACCGATGAAGGGGTTATAGTAATATAAATGTAGTATATTAGTGATGATGGAGAAGCAGAAATGAAAATGGTGAGGATGATGATATTAGTGATGTATGAGTCTGATGAAGGAGGAGGTGATCAGGGATTCAGTGTGAGTTAAAATTAGGTGCAGAGTTAATCTGAAATAAAACAGCATGGCCAAGCATGATAGTGTAGATGAGACAAGGACAGGATCTTGTACAGGACACAGGGGCTGGATCAGGGCAACACCTGGAGAGCAGCAGGACATCTCAAAGCATGAGAGAGAGACAGGAGAAAGAAAGCCAGACAAAGGGAACAAATAAAAACACAGAGGTTAGTAGGGTCATGGTAAAGAACGGGGAAATTTGTCCTGCGAAAAAAGCTTCCACTGGTCAGGCAAGAGAACCCAGCGACAGACAGCGTGTTGGCGGTTACTACACAGCTAACTAAGAATGCTGTAGCTATGGTGATATGACAGGGTTAACACAGAACAGTGATAATATGAAAACCAGCCCGAACACCAATATAGAAGGAGTAACCTGAAGGTGAGTGATTAACCAAAAGCTTGTTTAAAAAGGTAGGTTTTTAATCTAGATTTAAAGATTGAGAGTGTGTCTGAGCCCCGAACAGTAACCGGAAGGCTATTCCAGAGTTGAGGAGCTTTGTGAGAAAAGGCTCTTCCTCCTGCTGTGTTTTTCTTAATGCGAGGAACAAAGAGTAGATGGGCATCCTGTGAACGAAGTGTACGTGACGGGCGATAAGGTATGAGAAGTTCAGTAAGATACTGCGGGCCTAAACCATTTAGAGATTTATAAGCCAAGAGGAGTATTTTATAGTCAATGCGAAATTTTACAGGTAGCCAGTGTAGGGACGAGAGAACTGGGGTGATATGTTCGAATTTTCTAGCTCTAGTGAGCACCCTGGCTGCTGCATTTTGAACTAACTGAAGCTTGTGTAACGCTTTGCACGAGCTCCCTGCCAGGAGCGCATTGCAGTAGTCTAGACGTGAAGTTATAAAAGCATGCACTAGTTTCTCTGCATCTTTTAATGATAAAATATGCCGAATTTTGGCAATATTGCGTAGGTGGAAGAAGGCGGTTTTGACTGTATTGGATATGTGGGTATCAAATGTGAGAGTCGAATCAAAGGCTACCCCTAAGTTTTTAATGATGGCATTGTGTTTTACTGTTGAATTATCAATAGCAGCATTTCTGAGTGAATGTATCTGAGTATCTTTACCTAGTAACAAGACCTCAGTTTTATCAGAATTTAACATGAGAAAGTTTTGCATCATCCAGTCTTTAATTTCAGTTAGACATTCTGTTATTTTACGTAGACAAGCAACATCATTGGGTTTGGCTGATATATACAGTTGTGTGTCATCAGCATAACAGTGGAATTGAATCCCATGCTTACGGATTAGTCGACCCAGTGGCAGCATGTAGAGTGTGAACAATACAGGGCCGAGCACTGATCCTTGTGGAACACCATATTTAACTAAAGTATGATTAGAGGATTTATTATTCAGATAAACAAATTGGTAACGATCGGATAAATAAGATCTGAACCAAGAGAGGGCAGATCCTTTTATTCCTACCAGATTTTCCAGCCTATCAAGAAGCATCACATGATCTATGGTATCAAATGCTGCACTAAGGTCAAGCAGCACCAGAATAGATATATAGCCCTTATCATGTGAAAGGAGTAAGTCATTAGTTACTCTTGTTAGAGCCGTTTCTGTGCTGTGATTTGGTCTAAATCCAGACTGAAAAATGTCATGAATGTCATTGTTTTGTAGATAAGAGCACAACTGCTGTGACACGACTTTTTCTAGAATCTTAGCAATAAAAGGGAGGTTTGAAATTGGCCTGTAGTTTGCGAGTACGAGAGGGTCAAGATTGGGTTTTTTAATAATTGGTTTGATTACCGCTAGTTTCAGAGGTTTTGGTACATATCCAATGTTGAGGGATGAGTTTATTATTGTGAGCAATGGTCTAATGACTTTAGGTAAAATTTGTTTAAATAATTGTGTTGGTACAGGATCCAGTAAGCATGTAGTTGATTTAGATGAGCTAATTAAACTAAGCAAGTCATTTTCATCGACAGAATTCAAGTAGTCTAAGTGCACCTCAGAGCTGGCGGGTGGTTCATCTACGAGAGCCGATGTGACTTTGGACTGATTTTGGATTTTGAGGCGAATGCAATCAATTTTATCATTAAAAAACATCATAAAGTCATTGCTACAGAAATCAGAGGGAACAATGGGGTTGATTTCCTTTTTGTTTCCAATTAGATTTGATACAGTGCTAAAAAGGAATCTAGGGTTGTCTTTGTTGTTTTCTATAAGGGGGAGATGTACTGTGATTTGGCTTTAGATAAGGCATGTTTGTAGTCGGTAAGGCTGTGCTGCCATGCAATTCGGAAACATTCTAGTTTTGTGTGTCTCCATTTACGTTCATGGTTACGGGCAGCCAGTTTTAATGCACGCGTGCTGTCACTGTACCATGGAGCAAGCCTTTTCTCTCTAAATTGTTTGGTCTTGACTGGTGCAACACTATCTAGGTTTGTACACAATAAGTGGTGTAGGTTGTTTGTAATGAGCTCAAGGTCATTTGGGTGAGTTGGAGAAGAAATGGTGGTAAGGTCTGGAAGGTTGTTGATAAAATCACTAACTGTTGAGGATGTTATAGTGCGCTTTTTAATATAGCGTGGTTGTGGACAAATATCAAAGTTTAACGCTATTTCATATGTGATTAGATGGTGATCAGAGATGGTCTCATGTAGCGAGAGATTGGATAGATTCTTTATCTCAATGCCCTGTGTTAACACTAGGTCCAATGTGTGTTTGCATTGATGAGTGGGCCCAGTAACATTCTGAGTGAACCCTAGCGCATCCAAAATTGATTCAAATGCAATTTTAAGTGGATCATGGTCCTTCTCAAAGTGAATATTGAAATCACCAACAATTAAGGCCTTTTCTGATACGATAACTACACTTGAGAGAAAATCAGCAAATTCACAAAGAAATTCTGTATAAGGGCCAGGAGGACGATAGATTGTGATGAGCATAAATGAGTGCTGCCTTTTTGATGCAGTGACTTTAAGAGTAAGTACTTCAAAGGATTTAGTATCATAACTAGATTTTTGTGTTGTGTCAATGGTAGGGTCATAGATTGTGGCTACACCACCACCACGACCAGATGTTCGTGGGCAACTGTAATAGCTGAAGCCAGGGGGAGTGGACTCATTTAGGTCAATGTATTCATTGGGTTTAGCCCATGTTTCGCAGAGACATAATGCATAGAGTTTGTTATCAGTAATAATATCACAGACAGTTAGTGCTTTGGATGTTACAGATTGTATATTTAAAAGCCCTAATTTAATGCTGGAAGTGCTGAAATATTGCGTTCGCTGCAGTGCCTTGGTGTTAATTCTAATTAGGTTGTTAAAACTGATTTTTGGGCGTTTGTGATAAGAAGCTTTGCGGGGAACAGACACAGTCTCAATGCTGAAAAATTTATTAGCATTAATTAGAGTGGGTGACATGGACATGCTACTCATCATACTAGCAGTAGAGAGATGGTCAGGAGGAACATTAGGAATTTTAATATTACTTACCTGCTCGCTATCCATTCCACCTACCTGACTGATGTGACTGGGAATGACCAGTCAGTTCCGGCGCAGAACCACCTCAATGTTCTCAGAGAGAACTGCGGATCCTAGACGGCTCGGATGAAGCCCATCCCAACGATACAGGGCCGGACGCTCACGAAAGCACTCCCAGTTGTCGACGTAGTCCACGCCGACAGTGCCGCACCAATCCAGGAGCCAGGAGTGGAGCCCGAAGAGCCTGCTAAACGCCTCGCATCCTCGACGGTAGGTGGGCAGGGGGCCAGAGACGATGATCCTAGCATCCGTCTTCTTCCGAGCGGTATCCAGAAGCGAACGGTAGTGCTCCTTCAGGACCTCGCTGCGGCGGGCGGAGATGTCGTTCGTTCCCACGTGGAGAACGACGGTGCCGAATTCCTCGCGCTGCCGAAGCGCCGACGGAAGCCGCCTGGCGACGTCCAGGACACGTGCGCCTGGGAGACAAGACACGGTTGCATTACTCTTTATCCCCGGCACTTTTAAATGTCTAACTATTGAGTCACCCATAATAAGAACATAATGTTTAGTCTTCGGCGCTGGAGCAGGTGAAGGCCAGGAGCTGAGCACCTCAAACCGGTTGGCAGAAGTGAAGACTGGCTGCGGTGGAGGGGGGGACGGCCTCGGCTTCCCACGCCCACGCTGGCGCTCCCATCCCGGTGCAGGCGTGTAGATGGGTACCCCCGCAAACCGCCGCGGCAGAGGAGCCGGAGAGGCGACGGCCATGTAGGAGGCGTCGCGGGCTGCCTCGAGTCTCGTCTTCTCCCGCTGGAGCTCCGTCTGCTTCTCCAAGAGACGCTGAATCCGGCGACCGAGCTGCTCGAGCTCCGCGCCGAGCTCAGAAAGGGCTCGTTCCTCGGCAGGCGCCATGAAGAGAGAAAAATAAACAATGAGAAATAATATGTACGAAAAAAAATGAAGTTAAGAAGCACCGTGGGTTAGGAACGATGAAGACAGCACACTAGGATAAGCAATGCCAAAGAATATGCAATAGAGATTGTAAATAAACGTCTAGAGGACTAAAACAGCGACAAACAGCAAACAATTTCAAATCAAGCACGCGAGTAGTCAGCCGGAAGTGACGTACCTGTGACGTTCCTCGAAGTAAACCCAGTGACTGTTGTTGTTACTTACCGGCCCATAATCCGGTTCATGAACCACGAACACGTAACATAACGCAATGAGACATGTCACAGGTCCAGATTCCTTACGCTACTCCGATAGCGTGAGTTGAAGTGTAGGAGAATGCAACATGAATCGCAGTGTAACTTTAAACTCAATGCATTGTTTGTTTATATTTTTTGCTTTTATAACAAGTGCTGAGTTCAGCCTCATGATGTACCCTTAAACACACAGTGATAACATTTAAAATGCAGAAAGCTCTAGTATCGGAATCTGTATCAGTATCAGAATCGGCAGGTCAGAATCGGATCAGAACTGGAAAAACGTGGATCGGTCCATCCCTAAACCCAGCGACTGATGCTGAAGTCTGGGGTCTGGACTCAATCCACTTTTCTGAGAAACATCTGCAGCTTCTTCACTTTACTTTTTTGTTTTGTCCATTTTCCTTTCCTCAGGACAGGGTGGACTTTTCTCCAGCTTCACATCCTTTCAGACCCATGGACAGAATAAATCCTGGGACACTGTCGGTGTAGTTCCTTTGCATCCATAGCACAATAAATACAGCAGACTGTTATTACTGTTGAATGTGAAATTAATAAACACAAAGAACCCACGCACACACACACACACACACACACACACACACACACACACACACACACACACACACACTAGAGGTGCCTGGGGAAATATTACCATTAACCTTAATGTTGCCCTGGCGCCAATTATTCTTCCTCATTCACTTTTCAAATGAGCTGCGAGAGAGAGAGAGAGAGACATGTCAGAGTCGATCTGAGCTCACACTTACAGCAGGATTTACAGCCCACCCCCTCCACTCCCCACGCCCCTCACTGCCTGGAGTAATACACAATTACTAAGGTACTGAAATACAGCTCACAGAGAAACACTGACACAACGAGAACTGAGAAGTGATGTGGAAAGACAAGGTTTTACGCCATAGACATGTCTTTTTATTTTTGTCATTGTTGGGACTTTTATACTGGCTCTCCCTCTCGCTCCACATCACTCTGCTGGCCACTGCTGGTGCATCTCAAAGAACTGAGCAGTTAGTGCTCTCCTCCGAGCGTGTTGAGCTTCTGAAACAGAATCAGCAGTCAGTGCTCTCCTCTGAGAGTGTAGTCCAGTGCGTTTATAAAGGTTTGTGATGGCGCTAACACCATTTTAGCGTGGGGTGATTGGGGGAGAAATCTGTTTATAAACGAAACTAAAACAAACTCCACACCTTTCTGTTTTTGAAGAGCTTGGAACATCTCTTTTTCACATTCATTATCAAAAACAACATCTGACTCCAACATCTGCCTGTCGTCCTTCAGTGAACATACCATATGACGAACAGATTGTGATCAAATCCAGTAAATCACACTTAAATAAACATAAAGAGTCTTTTACCGCATCCTCCCCGGGTACGGCCTCCTGATACTCATTTGTTTCTTTGTTTATTGTTTGTTTGTTTGCACTTCACTTCTCTGTGTTTACTGACAGGACACGAGGAAAGACAGACCTCTTCTTTCACCTCCTGGAGCATGTTAAGAGAGAGGAGAGAGAGAGAGAGAGAGAGAGGAGAGGGAGAGAGAGAGAGAGAGAGAGAGAGAGAGAGAGAGAGAGAGAGAGAGAGAGAGAGAGAGAGAGAGAGGAGAGGGGAGAGAAAGAGGAGAGGAGAGAGAGAAGAGAGCGAGAGAGAGAGAGAGAGAAAGAGGAGAGGAGAGAGAGAAGAGAGCGAGAGAGAGAGAGAGAGAGAGAGGAGAGGTGAGAGAGAGAGTGAAGAGAGAGGAGAGAGAGTGAGAGAGAGAGAGAGAGAGAGAGAGAGAGAGAGAGAGAGAGAGGAGAGGGGAGGGAGAGAGTAGAGAGAGAGAGAAGAGAGAGAGGAGAGGAGAGGGGAGAGAGAGAGTAGAGAGAGAGAGAAGAGAGAGAGGAGAGGAGAGGGAAGAGAGAGAGTGAAGAGAGAGCGAGAGTGAGAGGAGAGGGGAGAGAGAGAGAGAGAGAGTAGAGAGTGAAGAGAGAGAGGAGAGAGAGAGAAAGAGAGAGAGAGTAGAGAGAGAAGAGAGAGAGGAGAGGAGAGAGAAGAGAGAGAGTGAAGAGAGAGGAGAGGGGAGAGAGAGAGAGTGAAGAGAGAGAGAGGAGAGGAGAGAGAGAGAGAGAGAGAGAGAGAGAGAGAGAGAAAGAGAGTGAAGAGAGAGAGAGAGAGAGAGGAGAGGGGAGAGAGAGAGGGTGAAGAGAGAGAGAGAGAGAGAGGAGAGGAGAGGAGAGAGAGAAGAGAGAGAGGAGAGGAGAGAGAGAGAGAGAGAGAGAGAGAGAGGAGAGAGGAGAGAGAGAGAGAGGTGTGGAAACTGACTGAACTCTTCAACGTTAGCACTGCGCTATAGAGGACTTCTCCTGAATGCTAACTGCAGTAGCTTAGCTTTTCCTGCACAGACAGTGAGAAAAGGTGATGGTAAAGATGGTGGTCAGAATCCTGGCACTGCATTTACAGCAAAGCGTGTTTTAAAATGTGGCATTTGGCTTAGTGCCTGACCAATATATTGGTGTGCTGATAATATCAGATAATAATGACCATGTAAGTACCTTAAAAAAATAATTTATGCTTGCAGTATACACAGATATGTAGACATTTGTGTATCACGTATTTACGCATTGTGTAAAAGCACTCTGGACCAGGCTCTGCTTCTTTACATGATCTGCCACTTTGTGGCTGAGTTGCTGTGGTTCCTAAACACTTCCACTTTCCAGTAATACAACTCAGAGTTGATTGAGGGATATCTAGGAGGAAAAGATTCACAAACTGATTTGTTACAACAGTGGCATCATATTACAGCACCATGCTTCAATTCATTGAGCTCTTTGGAACTTTCAATGGAAGTAAACGTAAAAATATTTTATTCTACGTAATTTTGGAGCATTTCTATTGGTTCATTCATCATGAAATTCACACAGTGTGAAGGACAGTGTTCAAATGATGTAGTAAAGTAAACATGGACAGAAAAGATACATGTTTTTGAATGGATAGCTATGAAAGATATGGATGTAATGTTTTTCTGGAGTGGAACTGTTGGGTTCCTGATAAAGACAGTAAAGCTAGTGGGGGTCTGTGTGGTCACGGAACCGGGCGAACAGGGTTTGAAGGGTGTTTTATAGGTCAATAGGTTTTAAAGGTTATTTAAAGAGTGATGCTCGACGTTTCGGATGGTGACAGGGTGAGAGATTGCCTGCGGGAGGACGTCAGGACGTCTGGCCTTTTGCGTTGGACAATTTAGGAGCTCGCAGAAGCCCCTCTGGAGTTGCTGACCTCGCTCCAACTTTCCTTGAGAAAAAAGAGAGCGCGAAAGAGCAAGTTATGCAGTGGCCTACATCGGGGCCAGCGGCGTTCCATATCCACGTCCTGTAATC
>NC_089812.1:1850501-1905501 GCF_029633855.1 Hoplias malabaricus | reverse complement strand
GATCAGCGGTCACTCTCCCTCAACAGGATTAAGATCGTCCACAAATATTTAAGGAAACGTTTCATGTACATAACACAGAGAGAGAGAGAGAGAGAGAGTGAGAGAGAGAAGAGAGAGAGAGAGAGAGAGAGAGACAGAGTGAGAGAGAGAGAGACAGAGAGAGAGAGAAGAGAGACAGAGAGAGAGAGAGAGAGAGAGAGAGAGAGAGAGACAGAGTGAGAGAGAGAGAGAGAAGAGAGAGAAGAGAGAGAGACAGAGAGAGAGAGAGACAGGTTAAAAAGAGACATAGAGATGAGGAAGTGTCAATGAGAGAGAAGCATAGGGATAGAGAGACAGAAAGAAGGGGAGATTTATGAGAGCGAGAGAGAGTGAGAAATACATGGAGAGAGACAGGGAGAAGCTTAGAGATAGAGAGACAAACAGGGAGAGAGACATTTAAGTGTAAGAGAGAGAGAGAAACATGGAGAGAATCAGAGAAGAAAAGATAAAGGGAGAAAAAAAGAGATAGACTGAAAGAGAGACTGAAAGTGGGAAAGAGACTGAGAGAACAAGTGAAAAAAGAGACAGAAAAAGAGAAAGAGAGAGAGAGAGAGAAACATGGAGGCACATGAAGACATAGGGAGAGATAGAGACACTTAAAAAAACGAAAGAGGGAAGGATAGAAAGGGAGAGAAAGAGAGATGAGAGGGAGAGGGAACACATAAGAGAATGTGAGAAACATGGAGAAGCACACAGACAGAGAGAGCCATAAAGATCGAGAGAGACAGCCTTAGAGAGAGAGAGAAAGAGAAACAGAGAATCAAAGATAAAGGGAGAAAAAGAGAGACTGAAAGTGGGAAAGAAAGAGGGAGAGAGAGAGGGAGGAGAGAGAGAGAGAAACATGGAGGCATATGAAGACATAGGGAGAAATAGAGATAAAAACGAGAGGGAGAGATAGAAAGGGAGAGAAAGAGATGAGAAGGAGAGAACACATAAGAGAATGTGAGAAACATGGAGAAGCACAGAGACAGACAGAGCCATAAAGAGAGAGAGAGAGAGAGAGAGAGAGAGAGAGTGTAAATGGTTATGTTATGAATCATAAATGTGATATTTCTCACTGAGCGCTCGCTGAGACCTCGTCTCGCGCTGAATGCTTTAACAACATAGTTCGAGCTGACGTCGCGTTACAAACTCTTTAGCGTCCTGTCACAAAGTGTGTCAGCTCTGAAGTGACCGACCTCGTTTCAGAGAAACCAGAGCGTGGTCTACGCTGTTTTTTTTAAAAAAAAGGAACATAAGATCAACCTCAGCGCTGTAGGGACACTGACGTTGAAGCATTGTGTCACCTCACTGTCCACTAGACACACCTCCTCTAGACCTTCAGCTGTGGACATGGGGCATTGCCCTAAGGAAGGTGGTGGCTGACTATCCTCACTCCAGC
Source organism: Hoplias malabaricus (assembly GCF_029633855.1). Lineage (NCBI taxonomy): Eukaryota > Metazoa > Chordata > Actinopteri > Characiformes > Erythrinidae > Hoplias > Hoplias malabaricus. The sequence goes on along the minus strand of NC_089812.1, from coordinate 1,904,081 downwards.
AGCGACACTGAGGGTTTCAAAACTCTAGCCAATCTGCTGTGTCTGATCCACTCAAGGCCCAGCACAACACACTAACACACCGGCACCATGTCAGTGCCAGTGACCCACCACACAAATCGTACTTGCTCTGGGGGTCTCGTTGAGGGGGGGCGTGGGGTCCTGACCTTTTAAAGAACATGGTGAAAGGGAACGAACCAAGTATGCAGAGCAACAGGTGGACCATAGTCTGTAACTGTAGAACATCAAAGGTCAGTGGAGCCAATCTCCCACCATTAGGTTGTAGCTGTGGTTACTGTTTGCTTGTCGGAGATGAAATGGCTCCTCTTGTCTGTACAGATTACATTTATCTTGTATCAGCTCCTGCTGCTGCTGCAGCGTTTTATAAGTTGCTCTGTAGAACGGCGTTCCTTTGATGATTAAATGTAAATGTGAGCGAGACGCGGATAGATTTAAAAGGATGGGGAATGTTGAATCAGGACCGGCAGTAATAAATACAGAGGGGCTTTATTCTCGCGATGAGAGTCATAAATGATTCAGAGGTGATTCTCGCTGCAGGTTTTAAGGATTAAAAATGACTTCGCTGTGGTTTGTTTGCAGCGTAAAACACTTCCATGATGTTCTTCAAGTGGTCTCCTGTCCTACAGTGATCCCATTGTTGTGCTGCTACCACACAGCTGCAGGGTCTCGGGGTCATGGGTGGGTTCCTCTCCTCCGGGTGACTGTCTGTGAGGAGTGTGGTGTGTTCTCTCTGTGTCTGCGTAGGTTTTCTCCGGGTGACTGTCTGTGAGGAGTGTGGTGTGTTCTCTCTGTGTCTGTGTGGGTTTCCTCCGGGTGACTGTCTGTGAGGAGTGTGGTGTGTTCTCCCTGTGTCTGCGTGGGTTTCCTCCGGGTGACTGTCTGTGAGGAGTGTGGTGTGTTCTCTCTGTGTCTGCGTGGGTTTCCTCCGGGTGACTGTCTGTGAGGAGTGTGGTGTGTTCTCTCTGTGTCTGCGTGGGTTTCCTCCGGGTGACTGTCTGTGAGGAGTGTGGTGTGTTCTCCCTGTGTCTGTGTGGGTTTCCTCTGGGTGCTCCGCTTTCCTCTCACAGTCCAAACACACATTGGTAGGTGGAGAGGCTGTGAGAAACTATCCACAGGTGTGAATGTGTAAAATGGTCCATAGGTGTGAGTGTGTGAGTGCCGTGTCCAGGGTGTGCTCCTGCCAGTGATCCTGGGATCCACCTGGAGTCTCCTCAGGGTGAAGTGCTTACAGAAGATGAATGAATAAATGCATAAATAGCTGTAGAAGATATAAAGTGAGAGTTTGAGAGGACCCACCTGAACAATACTGAAACAGACAGGTGAGAAGGGGTCCCCCTTGAGGAGGACGGATCAATAACATTGATTAGACTTGGCATTAATGCATTGTCACACCACGAAGGACCCCTCTGCCATCTGTCATCATTTGTCATCTAAAAAAAACCCAGCTGTACCTGGATTGGGGGAATGTGGGGGCAGTTTCAGGCTCTTCCTCACGGGTTTGTTTTTATTTAAAAACAGATTTTAAAAATATATCCATCCAGACGAATACGAAAAAGGCTGCATTTTTACGCCAGTACAGTAGGGGGCTGTAGTAGCTCTTAAAGAGAGACATCCAAACACCATCCAAACACCCTACTCCTTATGTAGTGCACTACACCAGTCATGAAATGACTGAATCTAGTTGTCAGTAGTGTATCATATTTCTAATACAGCATCTAGTGCTGGGCGATATCAGCGTAAATCAATATCACGATTAATGTACATTTTACCACGATTACGATTAACGAACGATTATTTTCTTGTTGTGTTTATGACCCTCACAGTTCAGTGACGAGGCCTGTGCTGTGAATATGCTCCAGTGTTAAAGCTGGGATAGTGTTTCTAATGTCGCTGGGAGCTCGTTCCTCTCTTGTTTTCTGAGCTCTGTTTATATTCGGTGTGTGTTTGTGCTTCGGATGAAACAGTTTTTTCTCAGTGTTTACATTTGACTTCTTCTTGTTAAGTGTCTTAATTAAAGTCAAAACACAGCACGACCAAACCATAGACGCTGTGGTTTTCTTTGGTGTTTAGGTCGCTTCCATGTGGCAGATAGGGGGCAGAATCACGTGACGACAGGTTGGTAGCGTGGTTTTAAAGGGACAGTACACACAGTGAACACAGTGAGGACATAACAGAATAAAAATAATCGATATAATAGTCAAGTCCGATTAATTTTCGATTAATTGCCCGGCCCTAACTGCTTCATTTATATGTATTCATCTGTGGGAATCTGAAATCTAGTGCTAGCTGAATGTACACTGTAGTATAACGACTCACACACTTCACCATAGAGGAGTAAGGAAGTATTTGCACTTCAGCCAAAGACAGACACTGTTTGACATCGCCTTTCCAGAAATATCACTTTTCTTTCGTCTTTTTCAGTCACTTTAAAACGCGAGTTTCTTGTGGACGGGAGGCCAGAACTCTATAAAGTTAGCAGTTTTACTAACGTTAATTTCCGGTGTCTTTTTGTGACCGCGGGAAGCCCCATCCCCCACCCCCCCGGAGCGTCTCGTCTCTGTCCTGACATCTCTCTGTTTGCTGCTGAAAACAAACAAGAAAAACAAACCGTGGAGGAGCGTCTCATTAGCAGCGAATTTTTGAGGGAAAACTACAAAGAGCCTGCGGTGATGAAGGAAAGGGGACGAGATGGAGAGAGGAATATGTATTTGTGACAGAGAGCTTGGCTTTAGGACCTGGGGGGCTTTGTCCAGCTTTGAGTGCGGGGGCTGAGAGAAGGTCTCCCAGAGGAGTATAAAGCCCAACAGTATTGGGTCGTGCTGTGAGTAATTCTCAGAGCTCCATTCATCGCCTAATCATCCAGCATCAGACCTCACTGAACGTCGTGTGGCAGAATGCCATCAAATCTTCACAGCAGTGTTTCAGCATCTAGTGTAAAGCCTTCCCAGGAGAGTAGAGGCTGTTACTGCAGGGAAGGAGAAATGCTGGCCAATGCATCCTTAGAGAGAGAGAGAGAGAGAGAGGGGGGGGGGGGACAGGGTTGTCTGTCTCTACTGGACTCTGTTGGAGATGTGTAAGAGCTGTGGGAGGACAGAATATCCAGTGTGTGTGTGTGTGTGTGAAAATCCCAGTGGTATCCAATTGCAAGCGGCATCTCAGGGAGATCTCAAGGAAGTTACACTTCCTGTCACTTCTCTGCCTTCTCTCTTCATCGCCATCAAATGCTCAGCTGAAAATAAACCAAGAAACAAACAAACCACACAAACGACACGCAAACAAACAAACACGGCCCTGAGAACCTGATCAGAGCTGAAACAGATGAAGGCGAAGGCAGCGGTGGAACGTCAGAAGTTCAACAGATAGAACATCAGCCAAAGTTTACACACAGAGAGTTTGATCTGACTTACTACTGTGTGGTCTCTCAGTCAGACTTCAGTAACCTCTTACTTTTCATGTTCCGGTCCTCCCTGTTTGATCTATAAAGACATTCCAGTCCAAACACTTTCTCAAATGCAGAGAGGGACTCAGACTCAGACAGGAAACACCTCCTCAAAGACCCTCTCCTCTGAAGATCCTTCTTGGTGAGTGAGGTTTCTGCTGAGGGTGTTTTTAACTCATTTTACGTAAATTTTCCATCACAGTTTTCAAAACCATGGTCTTTAATAATAACTATAAAAACGCATGATAGGACAGGAGGTACTGAAAAGTTCAGGGTGTCAGCTGATGTGATAGATCTGGGCAGTTTACATTCTCCTCCATTAAGCTGTTTAGTGGTGTTGCATTTTCAACTGATGGTAAAGAACGAGTGGGTTGGCTTCATGTACTGTAATCTTTCACCACAAGGGAACCCAGTTCTGAAATGTCCGTGACATGCTTTGGTCAAAATCCCACAAGGATCAAACAACACAGCAGCCATCTCTCCCTGTCTAAACCAGCCCTGTTCCTTTAAATGATAATGAGCCGCTTTCTGTTCACCCGGACCCCGCGCGCACAGCAGCGAGGAGCAAGGAGCAGAAACTCTGGTTTTTGTTCGTTTTCACTCTGTTGCCTTTTATCTCTGTTCTATTTTTCTGTGCTCTTTCTGTGCTCTCACATTGACACGGTTCCAGCACTGAGATTGGAGAGAGTCAGTGAATGGGGGGAGAATTGTTCCTATGACACTGCGTCCTTGTTTTTTTTATTATATTAACTGTACATTCACTGAGGGCAGGTAATGGGGCACGTGAGATAGAAATAGAGAGAGAGAGCTGTTTTTAGACCCTCTCACCCCCCTCGCTCGCACATGGGGGCTTGTCCTCCTCCAATCGATCCTGTGTGTGATGCAATATTCATAGAGAGGACGAACGAAGATGAACGAGACGTGTCACGGGACAGATGTGCACAGGGAGAGAGGGAACGACGGCTGTAGGAATGAGAGAAAGAAGAGGGAGGGGGAGACGATGGATGAGAGAGTGAATGAGAGATGGAGGAGAAAAAGAGAGAGAGAGAGATCCCTGTAGGCGGGTCGCGTGCACAGCTGTGCGGAGCAGTGTTAATGAGAACATTCGCAAAACACATGCTCGCGCACTTTCTGAGAGTGGCCACTTTATTAGAAACACCTGCCTTCAACACTGTATGTCCGTATATTTGTGGACGCCTCTCTGTTTGTGTAATAACCTCTAAATAAGAAGGAACTGGAATGGAGTGCTCGGGAGCAACCGCATGAGCCTAAGCTCACCTTGCTCAATGTCAAGTGCAGTTAGAGGTGTATGAAGCCCCCCTCCCGCACTGCTGTGGTATGGTTATGTGTGTGTTCTGTGCTTTGCTGGAGCGCTATCCAATAGCTTGAGCAAGTGTCCACAAACATTTGGTGTACCTGAACTCACTGGCTACTTTATCAGAAACACCTAGTGTAGAAAGCGAGGCGAGGTACAAATCTACTGCATGGAGCTTCATTATAATCACTCCAGTGCTTCACATCCTGATGCTGGTGCCTTCATACCCCTCTAGTCTACACTTGGCATTGAGGACGGTCACCCTCAAAGGTATGTAGAGTCCTCTTCTAAAAGCACATGAACCTAAGGTCACCATGCTAAATGCTAACAGTGGGGCTAAGCTTGCAGCAACACTGACGTTGTGGGCATAAATAGAGAAACTGATATTAGCTGTTAATCCTGGTATTACACAATCCATCTCATATTTTCTGCTGCATCAGAAAAGAAAGATGTGCCTGCACTGCTCTTTCCTTAGGGACTGTGGCTGCTTCAGGAACTAACACTGTGCATATTATGAGTTAGTTGTAGCGCTGAGGCTTTCAGTGCGCTAACCTGGCCTCAGTGTCAGCCAGCTGTGTTTTGATTGGCTCTCAGTGTTTCCATGTGTACACACTTCCGTGTATCGTTTTGTACTGGCTCTGGTATTGGTCCGACGTGAAAGACCGCCTCCCCACACCATGCCAAAATACAGCAGACATGTGATTGGTCCTCCTTTTCCACCCAGTCAGGTGGTTCTTGACCATGTTAGGGCTTACTTTGTTGGGTTATAACATCTCTTTCTCTCTCTCTCTGCACCTTACATGTCCTTAGCTTCCAAATACAGGCCAATCTTTTACAGGACGGCTTATTTCAGGAGGCTAAAGGTGTGTAGGGTGATATAGTCCCCCCCTAAACAGCTCTAATGGCACCACCCCAGCACTGGGCTATGGAGCAATGAGAGTTCTGTGGAGTGATGGAGCGCTGTCCAGTACATCCAGGACAAGGTAGAATGGTGTTAGTGACCTAGAACTAATCCTATAACACCAGAACCTGACCTGATGGCAAAAAGCCATCAAATACTTACAGCAATGTTCTAATATCTAGTGTAAATCCTTGCTAGAAGAGCAGAGACTGTTCCTGTTGGATAAGTGAGCTGAAACTGTGCTCTATATGTTATTCTATAATAGTGTGTGTGTGTGTGTGTGTGTGTGTGTGTGAATTCTACTGGCACTGCACACTGTATTATTCTATAATAATATCAGTCTCAGTGTTAGCCTCTGTAGCTATCGATCTTGTGTGTGTGTGTGTGTGTGTGTGTGTGTGTGTGTGTGGAGACATTTAGGGATGTTGTGTAAGCGTTTGAGGGCAATTACCCGCTCCCTGGCGCCGCTGTTTTGGGAGAGCATTTCTCTCGAGGCTCTGCCCACAGTCCTGAGAGATCCACTGGACCAGAATACAACACAGCCCACACGTAAACACACACACACACACACACACACACACACACAGCCCTTTTATATACCTGGTTACGACATTCAGCTCTATATAGCTCCTGTTAGGAATACTACTCTTTCTTTCTGAAATAAAACACATCAGTTGGGACTCGGTTTCTCATTTTCTGTGAGGATTTGATTGCAGTCAGTGCTTAGTGAGGTCAGCTACTGTTTATTGCTTCCTAAATATTGGAAGGAGTTTCAAAACTAAGGAGAACACAGTTCCACTGCTCCACGGCCCACATTTAATGTCGCGCATCTTCAGACTGTCCCATCCTCTATAGAGAATAAACACACTATGTCCACGCTTAATGCAGCTGAACTCACTCAAAACACATAGCTTTCTGATGGAGTGTGTGTGTGTGTGTGTGTGTGTGTGTGTATCACATTGTGGGGAATCTAATAGTGCTCATGGAAATAATACTGGTAAGTCTCCACAAAATGAGTGGAAGTCTTTGTAATGTCCCCAATTCTTACAGCAATGTTCTAACATTAGGGTTAATCCTTCCTTGAAGAGCAGAGACTGTTCCTATTGGATCAGTGAGCTGAATCTGTGCTCTATATGTTATTTTATAATAGTATCTTTGTGTGTGTGTGTGTGAGTGAGAGAGAGAGAGAGAGAGAGAGAGAGAGAGTGCTGAATGCTCTAATGAGGAAAAACGCAAACAGTTCAATCCTGTGATTGACTCAAATGTCATGTGTGTCATAGGTCTGATAACCTTTTCCTAACACACACACACGCACAAATGCACAGAGAGCTAGAGAGAGAGAGAGAGAGAGAGAGAGCTTTAGCTTATTCATTTTCTAATCTTTTTTTTAAGGATCTCATCATTAACATTTAATTCAGGTAATAAACAGAGGTTGTTCTATTATTGTATTCATAACAGTAATCAAATTTCCTTCAAACAAGTAATGTTCCGCTCTGGAGCAGCTGCACATGAGCCTAAGGACACCCAGACTTGAGGGGGTATACAGCCCTCCATCACTGCCTGAAGTGTTAATCCTCTGGAGAGATGAAGCTCTTTCAAAAGCTTTAGGGACTGGTTGAATCACAAGAATGTGACCTGGCTGCCAGCCATCAGATTCCTCACAACACTGTTCCAGAATTAAAGCTCTCTCTGAAAATCTGGGTGAGAGGTGTATAGTATATCATGGCTGTCCAATTAAAAACATGTATCTCTATTTTTATGGATCTTGAGTTTAGTACATGGTTTGAACACAGCAGCTGTCCTTCACATCGTGTGAAAGTCTCATGAGGAATGGACCGATAGAAATGATCCAAAATTACTTGGATAAAGAGTAAAATCTTCCATTGAAAGTTAATAAATATTTTCTTCACTTGTAAAGTCACTATTTTGAGGGATACATGTTTTTAATTGGTCATTGACGATATATTGTGTAGCATTTAGGGTGTAGTGTGTGATATGTTGTGTGTAGTGTATGCTGTGGGTAGTTTGTAGTGTGTAGTGTATATTGGTGTGTAGCGTATGTTGTGTGTAGTGTACATTGTGTGTAGTGTATGCTGTGTGTAGTGTATAGTGTGTAGTGTATATTGGTGTGTAGCGTATGTTGTGTGTAGTGTGTAGTGTATATTGTGTGTAGTGTATAGTGTGTAGTGTATATTGGTGTGTAGTGTATGCTGTGTGCAGTGTATATTGGTGTGTAGTGTATGTTGTGTGTAGTGTAAAGTGTGTAGTGTATGCTGTGGGTAGTGTGTAATGTATGCTGTGTGTAGTGTATAGTGTGTAGTGTATATTGGTGTGTAGTATATTTTGTGTGTAGTGTAGAGTGTATATTGGTGTGTGGTGTATGTTGTGTAGTGTATATTGGTGTGTAGTGTGTAGTGTATATTGGTGTGTAGTGTGTGTAGTGTGTAGTGTATATTGGTGTGTAGTGTATGCTGTGGGTAGTGTGTAATATATGCTGTGTGTAGTGTAGAGTGTATATTGTGTGTAGCGTATGTTGTGTGTAGTGTACGTTGTGTGTAGTGTACGTTGTGTGTAGTGTATGCTGTGTGTAGTGTATATTGGTGTGTAGTGTACGTTGTGTGTAGTGTATGTTGTGTGTAGTGTATAGTGTGTAGTGTATATTGGTGTGTAGTGTATGTTGTGTGTAGTGTATAGTGTGTAGTGTATATTGGTGTGTAGTGTATGTTGTGTGTAGTGTATAGTGTGTAGTGTATATTGGTGTGTGGTGTATGTTGTATATACTGTATAGTGTATATTGGTGTGTAGTGTGTGTAGTGTATATTGGTGTGTAGTGTACGTTGTGTGTAGTGTACGTTGTGTGTAGTGTATGCTGTGTGTAGTGTATATTGGTGTGTAGTGTATGTTGTGTGTAGTGTATAGTGTGTAGTGTATGCTGTGTGTAGTGTATAGTGTGTAGTGTATATTGGTGTGTAGTGTATGTTGTGTGCAGTGTATAGTGTGTAGTGTATGCTGTGGGTAGTGTGTAATGTATGCTGTGTGTAGTGTATATTGGTGTGTAGTGTATATTGGTGTGTAGTGTATGTTGTGTGTAGTGTATAGTGTGTAGTGTATATTGGTGTGTAGTGTATGCTGTGTGTAGTGTATAGTGTGTAGTGTATATTGGTGTGTAGTGTATGTTGTGTGTAGTGTATAGTGTGTAGTGTATATTGGTGTGTGGTGTATGTTGTCTGTAGTGTAGAGTGTATATTGGTGTGTGGTGTATGTTGTGTGTAGGGTATAGTGTGTAGTGTATATTGGTGTGTGGTGTATGTTGTGTGTAGTGTATAGTGTGTAGTGTATATTGGTGTGTAGTGTATGTTGTGTGTAGTGTATAGTGTGTAGTGTATATTGGTGTATGGTGTATGTTGTGTGTAGTGTATAGTGTGTAGTGTATATTGGTGTGTGGTGTATGTTGTGTGTAGTGTATAGTGTGTAGTGTATATTGGTGTGTAGTGTATGTTGTGTGTAGTGTATAGTGTGTAGTGTATATTGGTGTATGGTGTATGTTGTGTGTAGTGTAGAGTGTATATTGGTGTGTGGTGTATGTTGTGTGTAGTGTAGAGTGTATATTGGTGTGTAGTGTGTGTAGTGTATAGTATGTAGTATGTAGTGTATATTGGTGTGTAGTGTATTCTGTGGGTAGTGTGTAGTGTATGTTGTGTGTAGTGTATAGTGTGTAGTGTATATTGGTGTGTAGTGTATGTTGTGTGTAGTGTAGAGTGTATTTTGGTGTGTAGTGTATGTTGTGTGTAGTGTATAGTGTGTAGTGTATATTGGTGTGTAGTGTATGTTGTGTGTAGTGTAGAGTGTATACTGGTGTGTAGTGTATGTTGTGTGTAGTGTATATTGGTGTGTAGTGTATGTTGTGTGTAGTGTATAGTGTGTAGTGTATGTTGTGTGTAGTGTAGAGTGTATATTGGTGTGTGGTGTATGTTGTGTGTAGTGTAGAGTGTATATTGGTGTGTAGTGTGGTGTATGTAGTGTGCAGTATATAGCATATAGTGTATACTGGTGTATCATGTTGTGTATTGTATGTAGTGTGAAGAGTGTAGTATGTAGCGTGTGTTTTATAATGAGTATTTTATACTGTGTAGTTTGTATTGTGCAGTGTGTATTGTGTAGTGTGCCATGTGTAGTATGTAGTATGTATTGAGCATTATGTAGTATGTAGTGTGTGGGGATTAATGTGTACTTTGTAGTGTATAGTGTGTAGTGGACGGCAGAGCGGGATGTGGGATATCTCTCCGCAGGCTGTTTAAGCTATAAATATCACACTCGCTATTTCTTTGATTTGCAAATTAGGAGGAACTGCTTTTTCTCTTTTTCTCTAACCATCTCTCTCTCTCTTTCTCTCTCCCTCTCCCTCTCTCTCTCTCTCTCTCTCTCTCTCTCTCTCTCTCCCTCTCCTTCTCTCTCTCTCTCTCTCTCTCTCTGCTCTGTGTGGGTAATAGTGTTGATCCTCTGTCTGTTGTTGGGTTTTTGCTGATCTTTGCTGATTCTCCTTGAGTTTCTGGCCTCCTTTCTTCCCGTTTTCTTCTCATTCTGCGGAGGGGAGGAATCATTATCTAACCACACACCGATGCGCCTCTGTGTGTGTGTGTTTGTGCGCGTGTGTGAGGAGACCATCATCTAATCTCCACCTGTGAGCTGTTGGATCCAGCGTCTTAGACCCGGGCTAATAAAAACAGCTTGAACCTGGCTCTCCGTTTCTCCCTTAGCACCCGCTGCAGTTTGCTGCAGTCACTTTCCGAATGGAAGGAGGGGGAGGGGGAAAAGGAGGGCATAAAAAACTCTGAAAGTGAAAAAGAAGTAGGTCAGCAACTTGCTGCCGCTCGTCGCACGCTCTCCGCCGCGTTTGATGTGAATTATGAAAAAAACGAAACATTAAATGGTAATAGCCATGTTTTATTTACGGTGTGTTGGTGATTTACTTTCCCTCGGTGCTTAATTGAGTGCACTTTGTTTGAGAGTGTGTTACGAAAGACAACGCCAATGTGTGAAAGACGGGGGCCACAGAGACCTGCGAAGGTATGAGGTTCATTCAGAGACGGAAGCCAAGGTCTCTGCTGCTTGTTTGAATGTTTTTACCATTTTTATTCAAATTTCTCCTTTATATCCCACCATCCTTATTTTAATTTCCCATTCCACATTCAAATACACTCTTAAATATAAAGGTGCTACCTTTGATCGATGCTGTAGAAGATCCACTTTTTGATTCCTTAAAGAACCAAGTTTGTTAAAGAGATGTGTGTAGAACCTTTAACAGTTTAAAAGTCCATCACTCGATCTTAGGGTTCTTTTTCCATTTAAAACATATTTGTAAAAACGGTTCTTTATGGATCCAAAAGTGGTTCTGCTATGGCATCACTCAAAGAACCGTTTGCTTCCAGTTCCCTGTTCCACCTTAAATGGTACAGATGCTAATGATATACGCAGCTCACATGTATTTTCCCACAGTTTGCACCTGTTGGATTTTAGTGGGCGGAGCTAAATCTGGCTTACATAACATCACATCTGCACAGAACCACTCGGGCAGTGTAGAACACATTTCTTTTCAGCTGCAGGGGCGTCCAAACCCAGGTTAGGGTCAGGGTTATTGTCATATAAACGTTTGCTAGCGGTATCGCTCTGCCAGCAACACTGTTGTTTATGTTGCCATGGCAACGCCAGTGTTAATCTCTGATTTGGTTTATATTACAATACATTCATGTATAAAAATAAACATTGGTAGATGCTTATTCCACTGTATATGTTTATGATTAACAAAGTCGTTTGATGTGGAGTGGTCGGAGTTTTAATAAAGTGTGTGTGGTAAAGGTGGTCATCGTTTTAATGATGTGTTCAGCACCTGTGTTTGGAAAAGAAGTGGAGCAGGCTTTTCAGCCAAAGGCTAAAGCAGAAGTTTGGTGAAGGACAGGGCACTGAGAACTGACCCAATTACAGAGACTTGAAATGAAGCAGATGGCACGGCTTCACTTGTGTAACTCCACTCATTCACAGCCACTACATGTGTTTACGTGAATGTTTACATTTCTCAGGGCTGGGCCAGATTTCCCGGGCTCAGACCAAAGGGATTTGAAGCTGATCACAGGCCCCAGTGTGTCAGAGAAAACTCGATATGAGTTTACTTTTGTGCCTTGATTATTGTTCACATCTGGTCTCATCAGATCTGGTTAAAACTGAGTGCTAATCTAATCTAGGTTTAGCTTGCATCAATACGTAATGACATGTCAATAGCAGGTAGACAATTCTCTGGATTTCTAGGGATTCGTTAAAGATTCAGAGCTAATATTGTAAAATGTAGAAAATGGACTGTAATATAATGTTAAATTAATTAAAAAACTATGTAATAACTATATAATAAAATGCAGTTACACATGGGTAGCAGGGTAGGAGCTCAGGTTCATCACTGCTCAGGCTTCAGTTTCTTTGATAATTTGCACTTTGCAACGTAGCGTAATGTGGAAAAACTATGTAATCGCACGCACAGAGAAGTAAGTTTGGACTTGGGAGAGTTAATGTATACTTTAGTAACATTGTTTAAATGATAATAATTAACTAATAACCATGTATTTACATATAAATATCAGACAAATAAAAAACACCGAACTGAGTTCAAGGTCCAGACTCATCTTGGGAACTACCATTATTGTAATATTGAGATGCAATAGCTATTAGATAATCATGTAATTAACAGATCTGTGGACTCCTGAGGGTTAATCTGAGCTTGATTCCAAGTCTTCTTGGAAGTTAGTGTCACACAGTAGAAATGTAACGTTAGCATTAGCAAGCGTGGCTAATATTGGCTGATTACAGTGATCTGTATTGTAACGGACAGACTGTCCAGCTGTGTTTCTGGTCTCTGAGGCGTGTCATGACCTCGAGGGGTCATCCACGTCACTCCGCTGGCCGCGTGGAAGATTTTTCCATCTCTCTCTCTCTCTCTCTCTCTCTCGTGATGATGTTCCATGATTGAGACAGAAGAGAACGCGGTGGCGTTCCAGACGTGACGTGTGTCTGAATACATTGGATGTCAGCGGCAGGGCGGATTGGTGGGAAGTCATATTCGTCACGAGGCTAATTAAGCAGCGGAAGGCAGCGAGCGGAAAATGAGAACAGAGTCAATAGGATCCACAGTCAGAGACTGGCTTTAATTTCTCGTCACACGCAGAGGTCAAAAGTACTGGGACACTTGGTGTATACAGTACACTGCTGTTGAAATGCAGCAGCTAAACTTTAAAGACTCCATGCTTTCAGAAATATCCATCCTGCTGGGCTCGTTGTGATCATGACTGAACTTTCCTTTCCACCTTAAAATGTACAGCACAAGTTTGGTCCAGTTTACACTGAGCTTGGCTTCTTTTATAACCTCATCCATCCATTCGTCCGTCCGTCCGTCCGTCCCTCTGTCCGTCCAGGAGGTGGTAGTGGGTGTTGCATTGACTGAGCCTTGGTGTGAGAGAGTGCAGAAGTGTGTGAGAAAGAGAGAGTGCAGAAGTGTGTGTGCGAGAGAGAAGGAGAGGGAGAGAGAGTGCAGGAGTAAGTGTGTGTGCGTGTGTGCGTGTGTGTGTGTGTGTGTGAGAGAGTATCACTTTGAGGATGGACGACTCCCAGGAGCGCCGTTGATCTCTTCTACTATGACAAGCCACAATTACTCCGCACTGTTTACTGGCAGCCAATCAGAATTAAACAGCGCGAGAGAGAGAGAGAGAGAGAGAGAGAGAGAGAGAGAGAGAGAGAGAGAGAGAACCTGCACGCTCCTAATGTGTGGTCCATCCCAGTTCCTGCACACCTTAAACTTGCTCCAACTGAGACCCTTATTCAGCTGTAATTTTAAGGAACTTCAGCCACATTCTCAGGGCTTTTATTTTGAAAATGGCTCAATTGTCCATCATTGTTTTCTCCTCAGAGTGTGTAGAGTCACGCTGGGTTTAAACTTTTTTTGTGGTACGTGTGTGTGTGTGTGTGTGTGTGTGTGTGTGTGTGTGTGTGTGTTGAGTAAATTCTGCAGCAGTTTAAGAGTGGAGTACAGGAGACTGTGCTGCAGAGTTCATTACAGAGCATCTCACACAAGAGCTTTAATTAAATGCAATGGCCATAATACAGTCAGTCTCTCTCTCTCTCTCTCTCTCTCTCTCTCTGAGGATTCCCTCTGCAGTGCGGTTACATTTTTAAATGCAGCACGAATAAAACTGAACCCTTTCTCTGAGCAGCAGTGTCAGCCTTGACGTCTTGCAACATCTAGCATTAGGGGAGGGGGAGAGAGAGAGAGAGAGAGAGAGAGAGAGAGAGAGAGAGAGAGAGAGAGATAGCTAGTAACTGATAAAGAAATCATTGGTCTGTGGAGGCTGTGTAGTAGTTTAAGGTCATCATGCCCTTACGTGTGTTAGAGGGGTATATAATGTCCAGAGTATATGGCTGAGTATATGAGTGTGTGAGTGACTGGGTGAGTGTTCGAATCAGAACTTCTAATCGACATAATCTTGTGTATATCGATTATATCAATTCTTTTTATTCTGTTGTGTCCCCAGTGTGTGTTCATGTACTGTCCCTTTAAAACCACGCTACCAAGCTGTAGTCACGTGATTCTGCCGCATGGAAGCGACCTAAACACCGAGGCCGACCGAGCGACTCGAGCAGATCGTACCGAACACAAACACAGCGGCTGAACAAAAAGAAGTCAAATGTGTCAGAGACCAAAGCGCAATCACACACCAAATATAAACAAGCTCCCAGCAACATTAGAAAAACTATCCCAGCTTTAACACTGGAGCATATTTACAGATTATTGTCATTAATCGTAACCGTGGTAATAGTACTCTAGTAATAATCATGATATCGATTTGCGCTGATATCGCCCACCACTAGTGAGTGTCTATTAACCCTTTGTTTGGGTCCTGTCCTGAGCCTGGCTTGTGTGTGTGTGTGTGTGTGTGAGTTTCAGAGTGTGTTTGTAGTGTGCAGCTAAAAGACAGAAAGACAGACAGTCGCAGTTTTGGCCGTTCGTTATTTTCTGAAACTCTGAGACACAGCCGTCTTATTGATCCCCATTTACAGCGTCCACGCTTCACTGCTGGGGTCAGCACTTATTACCAACAGGCCACAGGCGTCCGAACAACAGCGGCCCGTTGTTTTGCAGAGCTGGACCTTGTTTTTTGTGGGGGGTGCATTTACAAGGCCTCGAGGGAGGGGAGTGCATTTTGGACAAAAGCATTAGGACTTTAACAACCCTTCGGTTTGTCTCAGTTATTATTCACTGCAGTTATTTCAGCTGACCACAGCTCAGTCCCACGGCTGGGTGCCTGTATTTCAACAAGGCGTCAGGGCAAATATATGTAAATAAAGTTCAGCAGGGAAGTATTTATTTAGACCTGTTTTTTGCCGTAACAGCTGTAGAGGGCAGTAGTGAGCAGGCGTGTGTGATATACAAACCTACCGCCACAGAGGGGCGCTGTTTTGTTTCATCCAATGCATACAGGCTTGGACGATATTAGCGCCCCCTGTTACATATCTCTGTGTTCTCTAGTGTGTTTCCACGTGGAAGACTCTGTTGGTGCAGATGTTTTCAGAAATGTTCAGCTGTGTGCAGACGAGGTCATAAAAACATTCACACTGGTCATCCAGCCCTGCCTTGTCCACTGTGCTCAGTTCAGCGCTGCAGTAAAGAGTGTCGCTTTCACACCAGCCTCGACTTTATGTTTTTTAGCTGTTGTTAGAGACAGTGAGGCTCTTTCTCTGCTCACCATTCATTTCCTGGAGATTATTACTAATATTGCCCTGTGAAGGACTGGCGCCCCCTCCAGGGTGTATTCCCGCCTTGCGCCCAAAGATTCCAGGTAGGCTCTGGACCCACCGCGACCCTGAACTGGATAAGGGTTACAGATAATGAATGAATAAATGAATGAATGATATTACTATATAATATTAGTATTATTATGTAATTATAGTTCTAACTCCAAACTTATCCAAGCAGAGTCCATAGTGGAAGTGGTGTTCCTAGTGTGTTTAATTTTTACAGCACTGTACTGGGATCAATAGGAAGAGGGAAAGGTGTGGTTTCCTACCCTGCTCCCAAAGTTACATAGTGCCGTTTCTGCAGTGCTGAGCCCAGATTAGCAATGACAGAGGCCCTATTCTCCCTATTACGTGTCAGTGAAGCATCACCATTGTTTTGAAGTTTTAATTTTAAAGTTAAAATTCCACTTAGTGTTCCTTTAATGTAAAGGTTCTTTACATGTTTAAAATTTATTAGTGACATTTGTTCTTCATCTCCTCGATTCATCGGGTGAGGGTTAGGTCAGGGTTTATTTTCCCGTAGCAGGAGCAGGAGCTTTATTACCAGGGTTTCTCTGGAAAGGCCTCTGATTTTATTTGCTGAAGTCGATGGCAGTCGTAAACGACCCGAGGCCTGGTGACACAGAGATGATGATGATGATGATGATGATGATGTCACAGTGTGGCCTCACTGCAGAATCTGCTCCTAGAGGTGATACAGTCACAAGTTACTTCATCTCACTCTTTCTTTCTCTCTCTCTCTCTATCTATCTCTGTCTCTCTCTCTTTCCCTCTCAGTGTGGAAGTTCATTAAATATTGAGGGAAATCTGTCCCAAATGTATCACAAATAGCGCTCCCCTGTGGAGAGTGATGGACCTATTTATCGAGAATTCATCAAACATGATCCTCCTCTCTCTCTTTCCCTCTCTCCCTCTCCATCTCTCTCTCTCTCTCTCTCTCTCTCTCTCTCTCTCTCTCTCTCTCTCTCTCTCTCTCTCTCAGTTGTGCTTTATCGGCCATGTTTGTGTCAGTAACAATGTTGCCAAAGCATATAAACATTAAACCTGAACACACACACACACACACACACACACACACATTAGTTTCGGATTGGTGGCTGGGGCGGGGGGGGGGGGGGGGGCGTGTTTGAAGCTGTGCTTTTGTTAGTGTGCTGCTCATTGATTTCTTTCCTTGCTGACTTTGCTTACATCTTAATAATAGAACTCTCCTTCCCACAATGCCACGTTTCTTGTCGTCCGTTTGATGAGCCTGAGCCGATTGCACCTTTGTGCTCGGCTTTTCACCTCCACGCAATCTGTTTTGATCTCTCCGTCTTCCCTCTCTCTCTTCCCTTTTTTAAGTCTCAGTTGCCATGGAGGTGGCGTAATTGAATTTCAGAGCATGTCCTTTATTTCATCAATCACCCAGACACTGATAGGGGGCTTAGAGAGGGAGGACACTCAGGGGGCTAGCCTGGTGTGGTGGAGGGAGAGAGAGAGAGAGAGAGAGAGGGGGGGGGTATAAATCCTTGAGAGTGCAGAGGGTCAATGCTGTTTATCTTTTTTTATATTGTTCATTTATTTTCCATCATTTATACATACGTGTTAAATTAAGGGCATGCTAATTTACTAAAGGTTTCACTAATGAGTGTGTAGTGTAGCGACAAGTGTACTAAAAACATCCACAGTGCACAATACCAGTTGATTTTTGAGTGTAGTGACAATGGACACCATTGCCCCACATTTGAACTGGAACAGAAAAGCAGGGGGCTTCTCCTGTACAAATAGTGCCTTACTCCCTACAGTGCACTAATAATACCACACCAAGACAGTTATTCTACACCAATCGTTATTTTATGACCTACACTGTGCACTACGGAATGTGGAGGGCGAGTTTCTTACCCTCCTCCAATAAATACATAGTGCAGTTTCTGCAGTGCTGAGCCCATGGACAGAGACTCTATTCTGTTCTATTACAAGTCAGTGAAACGTCACAGTGATATCAAAGCTGTAATTTTAAGGTAAAATACAACATAGTGTTGCTTTAAATGAAATTACATTTATGCTGAGCTTTTGAACATTTAAAAAATCAACAGTTTTCCAGGAAAACCTTCCAAACTTCTTAAAGTAATTGGGAAAATTCATTAAATTTGACAGTGCATCGTAGACTGGTGTTCATAATGTTTTGGCCGTTTAATATAAATACAGTAATAAAGGGAAGGAATGACTGGAGAAAGGAATGAAAACACTGGTGTGTGGTGGTTTTATCTTTACTCCCCATGAACTTAAAGAGAGTCTCTCTCTCTCTCTCTCTCTCTCTCTCTCTCTCTCTCTTTTGCTGTGTGAAAGGCTGCCAGGCTCCATCGCAGCCTTTGCAGTTTAATCAGGATAACAGCCCTGCAGGCCTCTGATTCCAACACCAGCACACACACACACACACACACACACACACACACACACACACACACAGAGCTCACCTTCAAGGGTCCATACCTTACATTTTCACGTGGAGCAGTGGTACTGTGTTCTCTGGAGTGATGGAGCTCTGTTTAGAATCAGAAGTATTTTGGACAGTGAATTTGACAGTGACAGTATAGAGATCAGTCTGTGCACACAATCTACAAAATAAAAGTGTGTATATAAAAGATATTATATATACGATATTGCAGAATTACAGAACAAATATAACATTTAAAGGCTGTAACTGTGTAACAATAATGCATTATGTTACAGATGAGGTAAATAATACCTAATAATAAAGTTTAAATGCAACATTCATGATTTTAATAAAAAAAAAACACTTTTTGTAATATTCTGTATCACCATTTACAGCTTTCTAGTCTGTTCACGTACTTAAACCAAACCGGTCTAATGTGGTTACGAAGCCCTGTGTCATTAAATGGTTAAAAAAAAACATAGGGTCTCGGTCCGGTATGCTTGGCTTCCTCTCTCTCTCTCTCTCTCTCTCTCTCTCTCTCTCTCTCTCTCTCCGTCTCTCTCTCTCCGTCTCTCTCTCTCTCTCTCTCTCTCTCTCTCTCTCTCTCCGTCTCTCTCTCTCCGTCTCTCTCTCTCTCTCTCTCTCTTTCTCTGTCTCTCTCTCTCTCTCTCTCTCTCTCTCCGTCTCTCTCTCTCCGTCTCTCTCTCTCTCTCTCTTTCTCTGTCTCTGTCTCTCTCACTCTCTCTTTCTGTCTCTCTTTGTCTCTGTCTTTCTCTCTTTCTCTTTCTCTCTCTCTCTCTCAACTACTGTCTCTGTCTCTCTCTCACTCTCTCCCTCTCTCTCTCTCTCTCTCTGTCTCTGTCTTTCTCTTTCTCTCTCTCTCTCAACTACTGTCTCTCTCTCTCTCTCTCTCTCTCTCTCTCTCTCTGCTCACAGCAGAGAAACAGCAGCTGGAGGTGTTCAGTGAAGAGAACTCCATTGGTGAAAAGCATGAACAAAGATGAAGATATTGCTCTATTCCTGCTCCATCACTGGTTAATATTGACTTGTTTTTGCTGTTTCTTACTTAGGGTGGAACTGACCACAGATTTTGGAGACTGCTAACAGCATGGGAGTAAACACAGACCGAAAGCGCTACAAAACTTAACAATTCGAGTTACAAATGAGTTTAAGCAGCAGTTTAAACAGTGAATATAAACTCAGAGACAAGTTAAATTTCACGTACAAAGTTGTATAAAGTTGTTTTTTTTCCTCGAACATGCCATTCCACCTTAAAAGACATATACGTACCAGAGAGAACAGCATTTCCCCAGAATCATGGATGTTGCCTTTAAAGTGCAAGGTGTCCACTGCTGTTAAAGAGCGCTACAGCTCTGGGGAGGAAGATGTTGGAATGTCTGGTGGTCCTGGTTTTGGCCCTGAGTCTTCTGCCAGATGGAAGTGACTAGAAGAGGGGATGTACAGGATGAGAGGGGTCACCGTTTGTTCTTGTGAGTTTGGGGAACTAAGCCGGATGGCTATGGATGATGGGAGAATGGACGCTCTGTAAAACTGGATTGGTGCTTGTGATCCGGAGCTAATCAGCCACTCTAGGGGCAGACATTGAGCAGTTACAGGGCCTTGGCATGGATTGTGTTAGGTAGGATAGGGTTAAGTCTGTCTCTCTCTTTCGCTCTTTCTTCCCCTCGGTGGGACGGATTGGTTTCATCCTCTGCTGGCGATGTGAGAGGGAGGGTGCTCTCTGCGGAGTGGAGCCGCTGATAGAAACACGATGTGACATCAGCTGGAGCTTGAACCCCACTCTCTACCCCCAACACACACACACATGCACCCATGTATACATGGTCACACACACACGTTCCCCAAACGCTGGCTCTGTGCTCAGCTGCTCTATTCGATTATATTTAGAAACAGGCGATTTACGGTACCAGGGTATACACCTTCAGCCTCTCACCCATTTGAATGAGAAACTCCATTACACCTCATGCAGTTTAACGTCCACCTCCAACTGATGCTTTCGGGTTTGGATCGGTTGTCTTTGAAGTGATCGGATCAGGAGCAGACAGACCGGTGTCCGGATGATGTCCGGCTTCTTGTTGTTATTGGAGTATTAGTAAGAGGTCAGTAATCAGAGACACAGTGGGTCTTCACCAATCATATCCTAGAGGGGTGTCCATTTTCAAAGCCCATTTTCACAGGGTGGACCGAGACATTTGAGATGGACCTGATCTCTTGCAGCAGTAAGAGCTGGAATTTTTCACTCTCTTTCTAATGGTGTATAGTTGGTGAGCTGTTTGTTGTCCTCCTGAGCGCAATGCGATGTTTTAATGTAATGCAAAAATGTATCAATGTGCCTGTGTGCAGTTTCAGGGACAGATTCATTCACATTACAGACAGATATAGTACACTTAGCAGGTAGGTGTCGCAGTCACACAGCTCCAGGGGCCTGGAGGTTGTGGGTTCGATTCCCGCTCCTGGTGACTGTCTGTGAGGAGTGTGGTGTGTTCTCCCTGTGTCTGTGTGGGTTTCCTCTGGGTGACTGTCTGTGAGGAGTGTGGTGTGTTCTCCCTGTGTCTGTGTGGGTTTCCTCCTGGTGACTGTCTGTGAGGAGTGTGGTGTGTTCTCCCTGTGTCTGTGTGGGTTTCCTCCGGGTGCTCCGGTTTCCTCCCACAGTCCAAAAACACACGTTGGTAGGTGGATTGGAGACTTAAAAGTGTCTGTAGGTGTGAGTGTGTGAGTGAATTTGTGTCTGTTGCCCTGTGAAGGACTGGCGCCCCCTCCAGGGTGTATTCCCGCCTTGCGCCCAATGATTCCAGGTAGGCTCTGGACCCACCGCGACCCTGAACTGGATAAGAGTTACAGATAATGAATGAATGAATGAATGAATGAATGAATGAATAAATGTGAACTGTCGACATAGCCAAATCTGGTCTGAGAAAAAAAATCTGAATTGATGAATGAGGCTGGTAATGTGAATTAAGACTTTAATGCTGTCTGGATGCAGGAGTTTCATCACCGAGGAGAAAAACATCCCCCGAGAAGCTCAATCAATCCCAGCAGGTCTTAAGCTTCCACTTCATTTATACTTTTCCTATTCCATCCTTCTCTCCAGGTGGTCCCTGGGCAGGATGTCGCTTAGGGCCACTTTAATATTCTGAAATGGCGGGTTCTGTCCCTGAACGGTTTTCTTATTGTACTCCTGTAAAGAGACAGACTCTGTGGCTTTGGCCAGGCCTGAGCTAAGAGGAAAAACAAAGTCATTAGTGAAGTGAAGCAGGGGTCCGCTCTGTGGTGCTTTGGCATTTGTGATAGCTTTGTAATTGCTCTCGGAGAGTAATTTATTTCTTTCCAAGGTGAGCTATTGTGAAATAAATTAAGTCCCACTTTGTGCGTTTGCATCGGTTAATCTGTCCGAGCTCATAAATCCCAGACGCCAAGGTGACACCTGAGCTCAGAAATGTAGAAAACCTGTCCATTTATCCAGGTCCAATCCCGAAACGTGAGGACAGGAGGGCTTTGATATTGATACCAGTGGTCTGATTTATAACCCACGCTATAATAATTATACATACATGTATAACAGTATAATTCCAGCTTATTGATATCAGATACAGCCCCTAAGCTTCTTAATACAATCCTTGGTTCCACCTTAAATGGTGAAGCAGTTCTATACTGGCACCATCAAAACTTCCTAAAATAATGTCTCATTCCCCCTTAAATGGTGTAGCAGGTCTATTCTTGAACCTAAGCTTCGTAAAAAAAAATGTTGCATTCTACCTTTAATAGTGTAGTAGTTATGGCCTGACATCTATAATTCTTACTGAAAATTTTTGTTCCACCTTAAATATGTGCAGCAGTGATATTCTGGCGCCTAAGTGTGTAGTATAATTTTCCATTCCACCTTAAGTGTGTAGTATAATTTTCCATTCCACCTTAAGTGTATAGTATTATTTTCCATTCCACCTTAAGTGTGTACTATAATTTTCCATACCACCTTAAGTGTGTACTATAATTTTCCATTCCACCTTAAGTGTGTAGTATAATTTTCCTTTCCACCTTAAGTGTATAGTATAATTTTCCATTCCACCTTGTGTGTAGTATAATTTTCCATTCCACCTTAAGTGTGTACTATAATTTTCCATACCACCTTAAGTGTGTAGTATAATTTTTCATTCCACCTTAAGTGTGTACTATAATTTTCCATTCCACCTTAAATTTGTAGTATAATTTTTCATTCCACCTTAAGTGTGTAGTATAATTTTTCATTCCACCTTAAATTTGGCAGCAGATACATTGTGGTGTCTGTAAAGTTTTATACGTTTTATTTAGTTTCAAATAGTGCTGACTAACACAGCTACCTATGTATGGAATAGGGAGGAAGGGAGCATGCTGGAGCATCGAGACACAGCCCCTGGAGTCCGAATGATCAACATCTGGAGAGGAACGCTCCATCAGTTATTCTAATAGAGTGATGATATTTTATTAAACATATTTTATTAAAGAAAACAGATGACAGAGCAGCCACGGAAACAGAGGAATGAATGTGTGTGTGTGTGTGTGTGTGTGTGTGTATGATGAATGCTGCAAGGTGCAGCTGTCTGAAAATGAACGAGTGCAGCGAGCTGTCAGCACTTCTGCTCATTCCTCAACATGAACTTAAACGTGTGTGTTTGTTTGTGTGTGTGTGTGTGTGTGTGTGTGTGCACATGCACTCATGCTGTGGGAGGGCAGCAAACATCAAACAAGATTTTCCAAAAATAAAACAAAAATACAGCACATACACACTGACATACACACACACACAAACACACACACACTGACATATACACACACAAACACACTCACATTACTGTCACTATAGACTGAGTGTGATGTCCCCTACAGCCCTCGCTCTTTCTGTCTCTCCCTTTCTATTTTCTCTCTCTCTCTCTCTCTCTCTCTCTCTCTCTCTCTCTCTCTTTCTCTGCTGGAACAATACAAATGCAGGGAAAATATGCTGGATCTTGCAACCAATGTCGTTTGCAATGCATCGTTTAACATAATTGGAGCTCAACACACGTGGAGGAGAACGTTAGATATTAGATATTCTACCCCTAGACGGAGTGGTCCGAGTGGCATTCATTTCATCAGCTGTCCTCTGTGTGTGGATGGTGTGGATGTTGTGTGTATGTTTAATGTGTAATCAATGTGTTTCGACAACACCAGAAATTCCAATATGTTTACATTTAATCTACAGAGAAAATGAACAGGAATATTGATGAACATATCAGCGAAGTTTATCAATGACCCGGTCCAGATCCACTGCACAATAACTCTTTATTTGAGGCTCTGTGACCTTTCTGGAGCTTCTTTAGCTCAACACACTCATGGACACTGTCACATTTCACTCTGAAAACCCGCAATTCTTTGCTTTCAGCTTGGAATTAAATTTCTGGTTCATAAGGTGGAATAAGAAAAAGTTTAACAAAGAGCTCTTGTTCTACTCTGGTTTATTTCATTCTAGTCCTCATGAACATGCCTGCACCAGGACTCCTCTATCCATATATTTTCACCTGGAGAAAACATATATGACCATATATGAACATAGCTGGGGTAAGAGGCTAAGGCAGACGTGCTTTCCCTGTTTTTTTGTTGTTTTGACTTCCGAAGCATGTTGTCTATCCCTGTATAAAAGAGCCGGATGTTTCCTTTATTGTTGGATGCACTGTATTTATGAGCGAGTGAATTGTGAAGTTTTGTCAGTTCCTTAAACTCAAAGACAGAGCATAAACAGACTGAGTAGTGACTGATATAATTCTTTGCCTTTGCTGTTTTGTCAGATTTAAAAACATTAAATAACACGTAAACTCAGGAACCACAGCTGACCTCAGCCTTCTGATCCAGTCAGATTTGGCTGTGGTCTGATTATCATTAACTGGTGAACACAGTAACATCAGAGCAATGGAACAATTGGACCAAACTCAGAGGAGTGGAAAAATAAGACAAAAGAAGCTTTCAGCTCAGAGTCACTTTCCTTTTTGGTCCCGTGGCATTTGATTAAGAACGCCATTAGCCTCGCCTCCATCCGTCTGTCTGTGACATCAAAGTCTATTCTGAGATGCTTGCAGTGTTTGAGTTATTGTTCATTGTAACTGCCTCTGTATCTGTGGGTGTTTTGTTCTCTCTGACACTTCTGAGATAAGATTATGCTCACAGAGGTTATATCCAGCACTGAAATTGTTCATTTTTATGTTTTTAGGCTGGTTTTTATACTGGAGCAAAGTCAGGCCCAGCTGGTGGTACACTACATGAACAAGCATTGTGACACCTATAGGATCTTTAATGGAATCCCATTCTAAATCCACAGGCATTAATATAGAGTTGGTTCCCCATTTGTAGCTATAACAACAGCGGAACTCTGTCAGCAGAGTGACTTTTATGCACTGTGCACCTAAGCATTTGGCAGCCACAGTGTAATTTATGCAGTCTGCAACTTTGTGTCTGAGTTGCTGTGGTTCCTAAATGCTTTCACTTTACAATAATACAACTCACAGTTGATCGCGGAGTATATAGGAGGGAAGATGCTACTTAATTAACTTGTTTGTGCTCTAATACATTCTTGGGAATGACCCATTGTTTTCAAATTGTTTATTAAGTCATTCTGCACGAATAGTGGTCTGTTCCAATATTTCTGTATGTAGTGTTGGTTATCTGTTAAGGCTGGTCACTTATATTTTCCTGCTTTTGCCATATTTCAAAGGGGTTGGAGAGTTGGAATTGGGGCACACTTCACCTCATGTCCCTTCAGCTATGTACCAAGCTGGACTTGTTTTTATAGTAACTTTATAGTGATTTACTAAAGGCTCAAAGAGAAGTTAGTTGAAGGTTTTCATGCTTCCCGAGATCATACCCTGTCCTGATCTGCCTGTTTATATAAGTTTGTATCACTACAGCAAGGTTAACAGGACCTTTCCCCAAAACTTTAAGATTACAAATATGGCCCAAGCCACATCAGTATTAATAAAGAAAAAGGATTTTAGTTACATTTATAGGGTTAATATTTATATGGTTTTTGAGGCTTCTTGTTATTTCTATGAGGAGGGTCACAGGCTCCCAGTGGAACATGAGTAATTCCCTTCATGAAAGTGTTGACGCATGTGGACCTAGGTGAACTGTGCACATGGGGACACCCTACAGCCTTGCAGATTTAAGTGAGCACCTGCAAACGAGGAGTCTGTGTGAAATATTGTGACAGTGTTGAGCTGATAATGAGCAATAGGGAGCCATAACCATTCAGAAGGAGTTTTGAGCTTCCACTGCTTTTGTTAAAAACCACAAAACTGTATTCTTAAAGCCTCTTTCTCTCTTGTCTTTTTTCCAACCAGGATGTGAAGTCGACGTTCTTCCAGTTCGGAGCCTCCATCCAACAGGAGGCGCTGCTGATGCTGAACATCATGGAGGAGTACGACTGGCACGTCTTCTCCATCGTTACCAGCAAGTTCCCAGGCTACCAGGACTTCATTGCCATTCTGAAGACTACGGTGGACAACAGCTTTGTGGGCTGGGACCTGCAGAACATCATCACACTGGACGCAGTAGATGGGGACTCGAGGTCACAGATTCAGCTCAAGAAGGTACAGTCGCCTGTGATTTTGCTCTACTGCTCCAAGGATGAGGCAGCGTACATCCTGGACGAGGCGCGCTCCCTTGGGCTCACAGGCTTTGGCTTCATCTGGATTGTCCCCAGCCTGACCACTGGAAACCCAGACATTACACCAGATGAGTTCCCGTCTGGAATGATATCTGTCTCCTATGATGACTGGGACTATCCTCTAGAAGCCAGGGTCAGAGACGGACTTGGGATTATAACAACTGCAGCGGCGGCCATGCTGGAGGAGTTTGGAGACATTCCTGAGGCCAAGACAAGCTGCTATGGACAAATGGAGAAGACCAAACTACCTCCCAGTGCTCTGCACAAGTGAGTGGTCAGCAGACTGTGGAATTTAGAGTAATGGAAGTTGGGTTAAGGGTGATGAGTGTTGGTTTCAGGGTGTTGGGTTTCGGGTGATGGACTTTGGGTTCAGGGTAATAGGTGTTGGGTTTTGAATGATGGGCATTGGTTTAGGGTGATAGGTGTTGGGTTTAGGGTGTTGGGTTTTGGGTTTATGCTGACAGGTGTTGGGTTTAGTGTGACAGGTGTTGGGTTTAATGTGATGGGTATTGGGTTAAGTGCGACAGGTGTTGGGTTAAGCGAGATGGGTGTTGGGTTTAGTGTGATAGGAGTTGGGTTAAGTGCAACAGGTGTTGGGTTTAGTGTGACAGGTGTTGGGTTTAGGGAGATGGGTGTTGGGTTTAGTGTGACAGGAGTTGGGTTTAGTGTGACAGGTGTTGGGTTAAGTGCTACAGGTGTTGGGTTTAGCGAGATGGGTGTTGGGTTTAGTGTGACAGGTGTAGGGTTTAGTGTGACAGGTGTTGGGTTTAGTGTAACAGGTGTTGGGTTTTGTGTGACAGGTGTTGGATTAATTGCGACAGGAGTAGGGTTTAGCGAGATGGGTGTTGGGTTTAGTGTGACAGGAGTTGGGTTTAATGTGACAGGTGTTGAGTTTAGTGTGACAGGAGTTGGGTTTAGTGTGACAGGTGTTGGGTTTAGTGTGACAGGTGTTGGGTTTAGCGAGATGGGTGTTGGGTTTATTGTGACAGGTGTTGGGTTTAGTGTGACAGGTGTTGGGTTTAGCGAGATGGGTGTTGGGTTTAGTGTGACAGGTGTTGGGTTTAGCAAGATGGGTGTTGGGTTTAGTGTGACAGGTGTTGGGTTTAGCGAGATGGGTGTTGGGTTTAGTGTGACAGGTGTTGGGTTTAGCGAGATGGGTGTTGGGTTTAGCGAGATGGGTGTTGGGTTTAGTGTGACAGGTGTTAAGTTTAGTGTGACAGGTGTTGGGTTTAGCGAGATGGGTGTTGGGTTTAGTGTGACAGGTGTTGGGTTTAGCGAGATGGGTGTTGGATTTAGTGTGACTGGAGTTGGGTTTAGTGTGACATGATTTGGGTTTAGTAAGATGTGTGTTGGGTTTAGTGTGACAGGATTTGGGTTTAGTGAGATGGGTGTTGGGTTTAGTGTGACAGGATTTGGGTTTAGTGAGATGGGTGTTGGGTTTAGTGTGACAGGTGTTGGGTTTAGCGAGATGGGTGTTGGGTTTAGTGTGACAGGTGTTGGGTTTAGTGTGACAGGTCTTGGGTTTAGTGTGACAGGTGTTGGGTTTAGTGTGACAGGTGTTGAGTTTAGCGAGATGGGTGTTGGGTTTAGTGTGACAGGTGTTGGGTTTAGCGAGATGGGTGTTGGGTTTAGTGTGACAGGTGTTGGGTTTAGTGTGACAGGTGTTGGGTTTAGAGAGATGGGTCTTGGGTTTAGTGTGACAGGTGTTGGGTTTAGCGAGATGTGTGTTGGGTTTAGTGTGACAGGTGTTGGGTTTAGTGTGACAGGTATTGGGTTTAGTGTGACAGGTGTTGGGTTTAGTGTGACAGGTGTTGGGTTTAGCAAGATGGGTGTTGGGTTTAGTGTGACAGGTGTTGGGTTTAGTGTGACAGGTGTTGGGTTTAGCGAGATGGGTGTTGGGTTTAGTGTGACTGGAGTTGGGTTTAGTATGACATGATTTGGGTTTAGTAAGATGTGTGTTGGGTTTAGTGTGACAGGATTTGGGTTTAGTGAGATGGGTGTTGGGTTTAGTGTGACAGGTGTTGGGTTTAGCGAGATGTGTGTTGGGTTTAGTGTGACAGGTGTTGAGTTTAGTGTGACAGGTCTTGGGTTTAGTGTGACAGGTGTTGGGTTTAGTGTGACAGGTGTTGAGTTTAGCGAGATGGGTGTTGGGTTTAGTGTGACAGGTATTGGGTTTAGTGTGACAGGTGTTGGGTTTAGTGTGACAGGTGTTGGGTTTAGTGTGACAGGTGTTGGGTTTAGCGAGATGGGTGTTGGGTTTAGTGTGACAGGTGTTGGGTTTAGTGTGACAGGTGTTGGGTTTAGCGAGATGGGTGTTGGGTTTAGTGTGACAGGTGTTGGGTTTAGTGTGACAGGTGTTGGGTTTAGTGTGACAGGTGTTGGGTTTAGCGAGATGGGTGTTGGGTTTAGTGTGACAGGTGTTGGGTTTAGTGAGATGGGTGTTGGGTTTAGTGTGACAGGTGTTGGATTTAGTGTGACATGATTTGGGTTTAGTGAGATGTGTGTTGGGTTTAGTTTTTCCTCTCCCTTGCTTTGTTCCTTGTTTTGGACAAGAGATCTGTGAGTGACAGCAGCAGGGGGAGGGAGAGAGAAAGAGAGAGAGAGAGGCATTTATGTGGAAAAAAGTATATTGAGGCAGTGAGGTGGAAAAAAGATAAAAAACGCTACCTGAGAGGTCTGAGAGAGAGAGAGAGAGAGAGAGAGAGACAGAGAGAGAGAGAGAGAGAGAGAGAGAGAGAGAGAGAGAGAGAGAGAAAGAAACTCGGTTGATGCAGAATTAATAGGTACAGGGCTGGTTTAATGGGAGCGTGCTGTTAGTAGCTGAAGTGGGGTGGCTATTCAAATATACACACTTCCTAATGTTTTCCTCTAACCTAAGGGTGGATGGATCAGGAGTGTGTTCTACTTCACTGCAGCAACAACCTCTGCTGTTACACTAGACGCTAGAACATTGCTGTGAGGAGGATTTGATGGCATTCAGCAACAAGAACATTAGAGAGGTCAGATGCTGACGTCCTGGATTCAAAAACAAGACATCCCAAAGGTTTTGGAATGGACAGTCTGTAAAAACAAGGCCACACAATGCTGGGGGGCTTTAGACCCCTCTGGCTGATACTTGGCATTGGGCATGGTGACTTTTTTTTATGGCTTCCCATTTTATTTCCTTCATTTCACACCCAAGTATTACATGCCTTTGCCTCAAGTGCATTTAAATACGGTCTACAAACAGTTAATGTGGATGTTTGAGGTGCAAAGTTGATGAGAAAGACCATCTGTAGTGGTTTGGGAGCTGAGAAAGAAAAAGGGGGTTTAGAAGAAACAGAGAGAGAGAGAGAGAGAGAAGGAGATAGACGGTGTCTTCATTACAGGAGCAGTGTATGGTATACTGTACCTCCGTGGCTGACTTGGGAATACAGAGCATCCGTGCATTTAATGAGCATCCTGGGAACGACAGAGCGTAAAGAGAGAAGACATGAATAAAAAAAGAGACAGTGAGAGAGAGAGGGAGAGGGAGAGATACGGTGGTCTGTAGGGTGGTCTGTACCATGAACACTGCAGTACTACTTTCAAACTGAATTCTTGGAGACGCTTCACTATATATTTTCCCTGAGTTTACAGGCTCGGACACAACAACCTATCCATGTTATTTTTTTTGGTTTGTAGGATTGGAAGCTTTAGGGGGAAGGAGAGAGAGAGAGAGCGAGAGAGAGAGAGAGAGAGAGAGAGAGAGAGCGAGAGAGAGATAGAGAGGGAGAGAGAGAGAGAGAGAGAGAGGGAGAGAGAGAGAGAGAGAGAGAGAGAGCGAGAGAGAGATAGAGAGAGAGAGAGAGAGAGAGCGAGAGAGAGATAGAGAGAGAGAGACCTTGGCTAATGGTCTGGGACTGCTCTCAAAATGTAAAAAGCTCTTGGTGAAGCAGGTGCTTTGTTCTTGAGAACCTTAAGAGTTCTGTCGTTTCCTGCCGGAGCCATACGCCTCTCACCCACTTTACAGCTGTCAGTTCATCACTCCTTTTACCACTGGGAGAGGGAGAGAGAGAGAGAAACGGCCTCCAGGCCTCTGTCCAGCGCAGGTGTCTGTCTCCCTCCCATCCACACGAGAGTGGCACAGATGGCCCGGGCCTCGGCCAGAGCGCTGCCTCGGACGAGCCAAAGCAGTGAGGTCTTTTGACACCGAATCGAGGCTGGAAACGACAGAGCGGTTAAACTCCAGCCTCTTCAGCGTGTGTAGACCAGATTATATTCACATAGACTCTCCGCACGCAGGGACAAACTGTACTGAAGTCACAGTGGACATGAGGAAATATCACCAGTCTGTCTGAACCAGAGAGCACACAGGGAGTCGTTTTCTGTGGTGGTTAAGTGAGCATATTTATGTAGGGACTAATAGACATGAAGTGGTTACAGGTTTCATGGTTGTTTCAGATGGTTATTGATACAGTTTTAACGTTAACAACCACGGTTTAAAGATCTCACTTAATTTACAGCGTCAACCAAAGTAAGGGGCAGTTTCCCAGTAGCTGCAGAGCCACGCCGCATGTCACGTGGGTTAGTTTTGTGTCTGGGGAAACGTGGCACAGTGGCGTGGTGCCCAATCTCACCTCTCTTTTCAGATTTCAACCCCCAAGGAACAAGGGGAGGTGAAATTAGAAGGTAGTGAAGACTGAACAATAAGCTAATATGCTATATGCTAATCATGCTAATATGCTAACTGTTGTTTATGTATTAATAAACACATACGAAGTCAGCGGAGTGTCACAATGATTCTGAAGCTGTAGTTTTATGGTACAATTATTACATACACACCTCAGTTTCTTCTCTTTAGCGAATATTTAAACAACAAGATTTATACAGTTATGATTACTGATTAGCCGTTAAACAAAACCAATACAGTGATTACTATCTTAACCTCAGGTGGCTTTTATTGCTTTACATATAGCAAGTAGAAAAAGGTCTATTTTAGATAAAACTTTATTTAAATGAGTAAATAGTGCTGTTCAGTATAAAACGTGGTGAAATATTTAAGTGTGTGTATAAGTACATTTTGTACTTTTCAGCATATTTTAACAATAATGTGATAAAACTGATATCGATAATATTTTAGGCCACGATAATCGTGATATGTACTTGTCTTACTATTTCATGTCTACTGCCTCTGTCAGGAAAGATGGGATAAATTGGGATCATTCCGATCCACAAGGGCACCGACTTTTGAATGGTCGCCGCCCCCTTCGTCTAAGTCTGTCCAATCACAGCGCTGGATCTGAGACGAAGTTAAATTGAGCAAAACAGACACAAAGAGCGTGGAGATATGAGAGAACTGAGAAAAAATAGAGAAGAAAGAGAGCAGAGCTTCCTCCTCGCTCCTCACTGCTGTGCACTCAGGGTCGGGGTGAACAGTGAGTGGCTCATTATCATTTAAAGGAAGAGGAGCTGAAAGCGGCCGCTCTGAACGGGGCTGTTTACACGGGGGGAACGCTGCTGTTGGGGTTGTGGGGTTCTCTTGTGGAAAAGGAGAATAGGTCCTCTTTAATGGTTCAGCATGAGGACCGAGAGCTTTCTGTGCCACTGCTGTGTTTGGTTTAGGTTCGGTGTTAGATGTAGACAGCTGTAGGACTGGCTCAGGTTCTCTAAGAAGCTCTCAATGCTCTTCTGGTGTTAGCACAGGCTCAGGAGGAGTACAGTAAACATATCCGGCGGAACGTGTTGTTTCAGGGGAAAATGAGGGGCCGAGAGCGGGAGGCAGAGGGAAACGACAGGGTGAGTCTGCGCCAGGCTGCATTTCATGTTCTTGTTAAATTGGGGCGTCAGAAGTCGGGGTGAAATATGCGCTCCCCCGGCAGAATTTTCTTTTATGGCAGATTTATGACTCTCATCTCGACCCGGCTGAAAAGCGGACCTTAGCAAAAAAAATTTCACCCCATATATCAGTGAGGAATACTGAAATTACCTGTCAGCAGGGGGCTGTCCGGCCCACTCTTGTCCCACCGCACTGGGGCCAGTGGGCAGCCTGTCAGCTCAGCTCTCAGGACTCATAGATTCCAGCTATGGACAACAGAGCAGATTTGCTGATGTATGACGCCCTCCATGTGTTTATCCACTGATCTATAATCAGTCATCAGATACACACGAGGACTAGGGGTAGGCACATGGAGAAGATTAGAAATACGTATTTATCTAATAGTTATTTTGAGCAGTGGCTGTGTGTTATTGAAATGTTCTGCTCTTCTGGAGCACAGTAATGACACGGTGTGAATCCACTCACACTGTTGAGTTCCAGTTCGTTTCAATGGGGAATACTCTGCATGGTGTATGGTAGGCTTGGGCGATAACATAGATTCAGACAAACCATTATCGTGTACAGAATTATTACAATGCACAATGTAAAAACATGCTTTGGGGCTATTTTTGATGCATTCTGCCCATAGCATTCTACCAGATTCTGTGCAGGAAGAATACATAATGTAGCACTGCTGCTCGATGTACAATCTAGTCCAGTAAACATCGGTGGGCAGCCGTGAGCCTCATGGTTAGAGAAGAGGGCTTAGGACTGAAAGGTCTTTGGTACGATTCCCACGACTGGTAGGAAAATTGGGGGCAGTGGGAGTGAAGGAACAGCGCTGTCCTCCTCCCTCAATCCAAGGGAACTCAAGGTGCCGCTCTGTGTGTATGTTTACAGCCCCTAGGGCACTAGTGTGTGTGTGTCACAGCCACAGATGGGTTAAACGCGGAAGACACACGTTGAACAGTTTTATTTTTGCGTAAACTCTTTGCTGGTGCTCCTTTAAGTCAGCGACGCCCCTGACTTTAGCCTGAGATGAATTTTAATAAGAATTTCCTTTGAAATGACTCTCAAGTGGACTTCCAGGTAGTCATCAGTCAGTGGGCAGATATTAGACTTATTTCTCATGGTACAAGACCGATTCACATTATTTAAATTGACCAGCATTCATGGAGCGATGGACTGGTCAATGGCCTCTAAATGCCATCTATTCTGTTCTATAAATATCAGTGGCAGATGCTGGTCTTTCAAGGAGGGGAAGCTCAATTTCGGCCTACATCATAAAATGTGTGGGTTTATTTATACGTAAATTCTACCCTCCGTTCCTTTTCAAGAAAATGATCTGTGACCCTGTCGTACCAACAAGGCGTCTTTTCCAGGGACTTGACTAGTGTCCTCTCAATGGCCAGCAGAGCTAGGCTGCTTAAACGGCCTTGGCCCATGTGAAGTGTGTCCGCCTGTGCTCCCACGGATCTTTACACCAAAGGATCGCTGATTCGCTCATTTCGCTGTCAATCAAAAAGGGATTCAGCCTCAGACAGATCATCCAATCATCATGCAGAAGCTGAGCGTCCGGGCCAGCCGAGGCCAGCCCACTGCCCCATAGATCCCCAGAGACGCTGAGCGTCCGATGGGCGGGACAAAGCCCAGCATTTATCCAATGACTCGTCTCGTTTCGCTGCACTTCTCTGCTTCGCTATTGAACTCTGTTTAAAGCACTGTGAAGCTGCGGGAATGATTGAGAGGAAAGCCGCGTCTTTACCAGTGATAAGAAGCTGATTCTGAACAAAAGTTGAGCGCGTTGTAGTGCATATTTATTCAATGACATGTACACACCACAGTATATATTTGATCACTTATTTTTTTACATTTTAGGGGAAGCTAAGCTTCCCCTGCAGTCTTAGAGCAATCGCCTCTGATAAATATATATATTTAATATTGTTTAGGTGCAGCAGGTAGGTGTCACAGTCACACAGCTCCAGCGGCCTGTAGGTTGTGGGTTCGATTCCTGCTCCGGGTGACTGTCTGTGAGGAGTGTGGTGTGTTCTCCCTGTGTCTGCGTGGGTTTCCTCCGGGTGACTGTCTGTGAGGAGTGTGGTGTGTTCTCCCTGTGTCTGCGTGGGTTTCCTCCGGGTGACTGTCTGTGAGGAGTGTGGTGTGTTCTCTCTATGTCTGCGTGGGTTTCCTCCGGGTGACTGTCTGTGAGGAGTGTGGTGTGTTCTCCCTGTGTCTGCGTGGGTTTCCTCCAGGTGACTGTCTGTGAGGAGTGTGGTGTGTTCTCCCTGTGTCTGCGTGGGTTTCCTCCGGGTGACTGTCTGTGAGGAGTGTGGTGTGTTCTCTCTATGTCTGCGTGGGTTTCCTCCGGGTGACTGTCTGTGAGGAGTTGGTGTGTTCTCCCTGTGTCTGCGTGGGTTTCCTCCGGGTGACTGTCTGTGAGGAGTGTGGTGCGTTCTCCCTGTGTCTGCGTGGGTTTCCTCCAGGTGACTGTCTGTGAGGAGTGTGGTGTGTTCTCTCTATGTCTGCGTGGGTTTCCTCCGGGTGACTGTCTGTGAGGGGTGTGGTGTGTTCTCCCTGTGTCTGCGTGGGTTTCCTCCGGGTGACTGTCTGTGAGGAGTGTGGTGTGTTCTCCCTGTGTCTGCGTGGGTTTTCTCCGGGTGCTCCAGTTTCCTCCCACAGTCCAAAAACACACGTTGGTAGGTGGATTGGTGACTCAAAAGTGTCCGTAGGTGTAGGATAAGGTGTAGGAACTGGATAAGGGTTACAGATAACGAATGAATGAATGAATAATATTGTTTCACATAGAATAAAATGTTTGTACATAATCAATGGCTAAAAAAAGGCAAGATTATTTTTTAGAAATGTAGCAATATTAGATGATTATTTAATATTGTCACTGGTTATTATCGCAATATTCGAGAGTATACTTAATCAGCCCAAGGCAACTCTGTGGTAGTCTGTGGTGCTTGGAGATATATTAAATTCATCAGATATTTGAACTTCATGCAAACGGTCCACTGTGTAGCCAATCAGGTGTGAGCACACTTAACCTGGTCTGGTTCTGATTGAAGGGCAGCAGGTTATTTACTTCATTTCTGTGGCCCCAGAGAAAACCATGCAACTGCAGGGAGAAGAAGTGCAAGTGACACCTACTGTTAGGTACAATGCTCAATGGCTGTTGTGATCTAGAGGGGTATAAAGCCTAATAGCCATTTCCGTAGTAATTGGAGCTCCACTCCAGGATTAGGGTTCCCTTTAGCATTCCCAGTTCCTATCCCCCGAACTCCTCACATGGAAATGAAACCCACCACAGAACAACGTCCCCACTTCAGCTCTGTGTGTGCACCCTGTATGCGACGTGTGACATTATCGAGGGCCGCAGCTGTCTGTTTTTGTTTTTGGTGACGGCTCCAGAGAGAAAGGTCTGCGCTGTTTAAACCCCATCTTTCTCTCTCTCTCCGCTCGTCTGGACTAACACAGTGTGACCATGGCCATATGACCAAACTCCAGCGTTCCTGCAGGAGACAGGGCACGAATCCTCCTCCCCCGAGGGCTGCCGAGGATATTTCAGGCTTTTGGATGAGAATGATGCCGCCAGTGATGTCATCGCTGACCTCCCTGTAACGAAATTTCCAGTCGTGATCGGCAGGTAAAGTTCAGACGAGCTGCGTTCGTCCGTTACGGGAAGCGTAGAAAAGGTCACTGTAATAGTGCCCAGGGTATAGGGCCCACTGGTGGTGCTGGACTGTGAAAGTAAAGCTCGTAGCTCTGTCCTCTCCTCAGCATTTGTCCAGCTGCACATTACCTGCAGCATATGGTGGATTTTTAAGGAAAATCTCGTCCGAAATGTTCCAGTAATTTCTGTCAAAACTGCTGTCATATATTTGTAAGTTATCCAGTTTAAAGAAAC
This sequence comes from Hoplias malabaricus, assembly GCF_029633855.1. NCBI lineage: Eukaryota > Metazoa > Chordata > Actinopteri > Characiformes > Erythrinidae > Hoplias > Hoplias malabaricus. The sequence goes on along the minus strand of NC_089812.1, from coordinate 1,868,782 downwards.
AGTTCTAAAGGAGGTCAGGGACTGATGGGGATGATTAGTTCTGGAGCGCAAACATCACTCCATCACTTCAGAGAACACATCAGTTTCATTGCTCCACAGACGGATGCTGGGGGAAGGGGGCTTTAAACCAGTCTCTCCTAACCAAGAGGTCTGAGAGAGAGAGAGAGAGCAAGAGAGAGCGAGAGTAAGAGAGAGAGCAAGAGAGAGAGAGAGAGAGAGAGAGAGAGAGAGAGAGAGAGAGAGAGAGAGAGAGAGAGAGACAGAGAGAGGATGCAGAATTAATAGGTACAGGGCTGGTTTAATGGGAGTGTGCTGTTAGTCACTGAGGGGGCGTGGCTATTCAAATATACATATGTCCACACTTTTACCCGAGGGGCATTAATTAAGAGTGTGTTGCCCTTCACTGCAGTTACAGCCTCTACTCATCAGTAGATGTTGAAATATTGCTCAGCAGAAAAATTCATTCTTGTCATTCTTCCATGAGACCCTCATAACCCTTTTCCACCAAAAGAACCCTTGGAACCTTGGTACTATCCAGTGAAATGTCCCTCGTTTCCACAAGGAATACATCGTAAGTGGGGGGCTGTTGCTCGGAGCCAGCATTGCTGTAGCTGAGTTCACCGGGAGATCCATTGATTAAAAGACTAGTGTCAGGACAGAGTCGTGGTTAATCCACTGTTTACAGCGGGTTCGGATCATAGTGATATATGATACACGTGTGAACGATGATATTTCACACCAGGGTCTGGCTCAGCTTGTGAACAGTGACAAAAAAGAAAGTGGCCAACACTCATCAGTTTGCACTCAACACATCCCCAGAAAACAAACAGATCACAAACAGAGCATTTTACTGTTTTTAATTCCTATTACTTCCCTGTTTCTTTCCAAATCAGAACTCGGATAATGGATCATTTCCCATTTTCCCTTTTCCCAGACCCACCTGCTTTTACCCAGCACAGCACTGAGGACAATACAACAAGCAGTAAATGATCACATCCAGCTTCACTGTGTGATAACTCTTTATTTGAGGCTCAACACACCCACAGATGTCACCACGGTTTTTGTGTAGAACCTACATTTTTTTGTTTCCAGCTAGGATTTAAAATGTAATCATTTTGCTGGTTTGGGAACCAATTTATGTTGGTAGAAACGCATTGAATGATTCCAAAGTATAGATTCGGGAGCAGATTGGTTCCATCTGTGTGGGAAAAGGCTATCAGTGAGGTTAGGCCCTGATCCCAGATCATCCTAAAAGTATTAGATGAGGCTCCACTGGTCAAGAGAACAAGACAGTCCTGTGCTGGGTGAACACACAATGAGAAAACATATGTAACTATACTGCCACTGGGTATTTACAGTGGGAAACCAACCAGTGAGTAAAGCCGAGCCCAGTCGATCAAAGTAGGCACCACACAGTGGAAATGCCAGGCCAGCGATGTGATTGGAGATATTCAGATGAGGGGGTGGGACAATTCTAAAGTCTGTACTAATTGTCAGAAGCAGAGCATTTTCCATCCATCCATTCATTATCTGTAACCCTTATCCAGTTCAGGGTCGCGGTGGGTCCAGAGCCTCCCTGGAATCATTGGGCGCAAGGTGGGAACACACATTGGAGGGGGCGCCAGTCCTTCACAGGGCAACACACACACTCACACATTCATTCACACACTCACACCTACGGACACTTTTGAGTCGCCAATCCACCTACCAACGTGTGTTTTTGGACTGTGGGAGGAAACCGGAGCACCCGGAGGAAACCCACGCAGACACAGGGAGAACACACCACACTCCTCACAGACAGTCACCCGGAGGAAACCCACGCAGACACTGGGAGAACACACCACACTCCTCACAGACAGTCACCCGGAAGAAACCCACACAGACACAGGGAGAACACACCACACTCCTCACAGACAGTCACCCGGAGCAGGAATCGAACCCACAACCTCCAGGTCCCTGGAGCTGTGTGAATGCGACACCTACCTGCTGCGCCACCGTGCCGCCCCCAGAGCATTTTAGCTCACAGAAAACTGACAGGGGTGGGTCTTGTTTCACAGTGTGTGCGTTGTTGGGCTCCAGATCCCACATTTCAAAAGTTATTTCTTCATGAATATGGCCTCTGTGAAGAATACAACATTGGTAGACAACCCTTAAACTGTGTGAGCCTTTCATTTATGGGGTTCATAATGGTATCAAAATTATTTATATTTTTTGTAATGTTTGGGGATATATAACTATATTTATGCCTGAGAAATAGCACAGGCAGGATATTGAAGTAGATGCATTGTTTTACATGATATGGTGTTTTTGCCTGTGTTATTATTGAAAGCATGACTATACTGTACGACTGCACCTGATTAAACCAATTATATTTAAGCTCTAATGGCTCCCATTTGTGGAGATTGTTCACCCTGCTAAACGTGAGTGAGTGAGTGAGTGAGTGAGTGAGTGAGTTATAAACCAGGTGCAAGGCTCTGTTCTCGTCTCTTTATCTCGCCAGCAAACATCTCCATGTTCCACCCCATAAAGCATCACGAGTGCTTTTCACAGCTGCACCCAACCCCCATAATGCACCACCCGTCCTCAGGAATGCAACTAGGTCTGTTTGTGTTTTCTGCTCAGAAACACACTGCAGTCGGAGTGCTCATATATTCCAGCTCCACTAAGTGCAGGGGATGTAAAGTGGGCCAAGGCCCTGCTTCTCATTCCCCACCAGGAAACAAAGGTCTAACATTGAGTGTGTGTATGTGTGTGTGTGTGTGTGTGTGTGTGTGAGAGAGAGAATGAGGGAAAGGAGGGCTGTTAGTGTGAGAGCGTTCTCGTCTCCCCCGAGGACACATTCAGGTCAATTAAAGTCCTTCCAGCCTCGAGTTCTTAAAACAAAAAAGCACACACCGCTCCAACATGCTGCCGTTTGTCAATCCTTCGTGTCCCTCGCTTCTCTCCATTCTCCATTCGTCCACTTTCCTCCCATCTTTCTGCTTCGCTTCCTTCTCTGTGGCATGATCTTTGCAGGGCTCTGCTGAAGGGACACGACTCCAACATTACCGTAAGTGCACCATGCCGTTCGGAATAGGTTTCTGCTGCAACATGTTAAACTATGTGAATGAATTTATATAAACCTGGACTGGGCTGTGGCATGTGTACCTCTCAGTCTAAAGCCTAGGACACATGGGTTCTGATCCAGAATAGAGCTCGTCAGGTCCCACACAGTATAGATTTCCTACATGAAATTTGAAGTGCATTAAACAGAGCACAACAAAAACAAGAGCGTCCTCCTCGCTCCTCACTGCTGTGCGCTCGGGGTCGGGGTGAACAGCGAGCGGCTCATTATCATTTAAAGGAACAGGTGCGTTCTGAACAGGGGCTGTTTACACAGGGGGAGAACACTGCTGTGGGGCTCGTGGGGTTTGGACCAAAGCAGGACACAGACGTTTCAGAACTATGTTCACTCGTGGTGAAGGGGTAGGATAAGTCCGCTTTAAAGTGTGTTTGGCCGAGGGAGAGCTGGCTGGAGCTGGTGAGTTCTGCAGAGCTGGCGTATCACTGGGAGCTTAATGATCGGTTCAGTCCAGAGCACTGAAGATATATGTGGCTTTTAGCAAATGAAGCGAACGAAGAGACTTTCTTTAGCACTAATCACAGAAACACTGGGGACGTGTGTGTGGGTGTGTGTGGGGGGGAGGGGAGGGCGGGGCAGTCGGAGGAATTAAGGAGGCCTTGATTTATATACACTCCATCGCCCAGAATGCACTGGGCTTCATGTTAAACCTCTCTGAGCTGACTGGTACATTTCCCTACAATCACTTTCTCTCCTGGAGTGTGGAGCATGTGGAGCTCTCAACTGTTTATCGTTAGGATCTGAGCCACGTTGTGATCGTCATCATGTTCTCCAAACCCAGGTCTTGTGGGGTGTTCCCAGTGTGCAGTGGTCAGTGCAGTGTCTGGTCTGAGCCCTCAGAAGAGCTACTGCAGCGCTCACTGCTGAAAGAGTTAATGCTGCTCGGATAGAAAGGGGCCAGAACACACAGGTCAGTGCAGCATGCTCTGGATGGGGCTGAGTGACCACACTGACCCCTTTACTCCTCTCCTCTTGTGCATTAAAGAAACTGGTGTCCATGGCACTGTCGCCGGGTCATTGGTCGTCCTTCCTTGGACTATTTTAGGTCAGCACTGACCGTTAACTCACCTGATATTCCCGCCACCACCAACTGGGGGCGCTGTAAGCAGATCAGTGTTAGTCACTTTACGTCACTCATTGGTTTTAATGTAATAGTTGATCAGTGCAAATCCTAGTGTAGATGCTTTCTAAAGATCATGATCGGCTCTCTATTTATATGTGTGTGTGTGTGTGTGTGTCCTGTAGGTACATGATGAACGTGACCTGGGATGGCAAGGATTTGTCCTTCACTGAAGACGGATATCAGGAACACCCCAAGCTCGTGGTCATTGTTCTGAACAAAGACAGAGAGTGGGAGAAGGTAGGAGCCATTATTCGATTCATAGTCGATTCTTTAGGATCTGAGCCAATGATTCAGATTCAGATGTTATTCTCGTTTTTCAAAAACTGTTCATCACCTTTGTGCAAGAGACTGCTCATTTTACTATGAATTGTTTATGGTTTATAAGCTGCATAAAGATGCTGAGGATGTGCTGTGAATCATTCTGTTATTGTGAACCTTTTGGATGTGATTCAGTACGTCACAGAGTCTCAGATATCAGCATGATTCAGTTCAGACTTGTTTCACTTTAGATTCATTAAGCAAAGATTCAGTGGGTGACAGATTTCATCGCAGTCTTTTAGTAAATGATTCACGGCATCATTTAAACACATTAAGGATGTGTTTGTGGGAGTCTTTGCTAGCATGAATCAAAAACCTGTTGCTCTGCATACCTTGCAGTAGTCTGTGTTACAAAGCAAATGACGTAGCTGCCAAATAGTGATTCGTTTTAAGCTTTTGATATTTAAAAATAAAATAACTGAATCAGTGTAAGACCAACACAATGGAGTTATATTTATGTTTGTACTGTCTATGAATTGAAAACTGCTGTAAGGTTTAATTCTAGTATTTTCTTGTTTTGATGAATTTTGATGAGTCTCGGACACAGAGGCTTTAATGGAGAACATTAACACTACAGCAGGTGCAAACATGGAGCGATTAAAGGAGTAAAACAGAGCAGGAGCCTTGTCTATGTGTTTGTGTGTGTGTGTGTGTGTCAGAGACAGAGCATTATCGTATTTCATACAAATTCCAGCATAAATGTAAACAGTAATGATGCTGTGTTTACATCGCGAGATAAAACTGCTCCTGAGTCAGTAGACTCTGTACAAAGAGGTGAACTTGTCTAAACTTGGTGAAATGGCTCATTAGTGTAAAAAAACTTAATTAACATGTAAAATTCCCACGTGAGGTAACGTGTTGATTTTGATGGTGCTGATTCTAACAGATTTTAATGGTGCAACCCTGACGTGGCAGGAGCGTCACTCCATCCCGTTTTCTGTTCTCGCTCCGGAGCTCCGACTGCTGACCTCTTTCTGAGCACCACTACGATTTCATTAACGCTCCCTCATGCAAAGTGTCATTAACAACTGTCCCCATATTACCGCTGCCCACAAAGCCGCCTTTTTTAATTACAGCCTGCATGTGTGTGGAAGTGTGTCAGCGAAGTAATTACCCCCAAGTTGCCAGATATTCCAGGTTTGGGGCTGTAATTAGGGCTCAGGGTCACAACCTGACGTACTTCACGTCTGAAAACATACACCCACATACTTTAATACTAGATACACTGCAGAGATTCATCTCTTCTCCAGTGAAATCATCTTTTTCACTGTGAGTTATTAACCTGTTGATAGACATGTGATGGTGTCCAGTGGAAGTATCTAATACCAGCAAAGATCATACATCAGGGGTAATTCTGATTTTATCTGTTGGTGGAATAACACATCTTTACTTGAAGAAGACACTAGAAAAAAGCAGAAATAAGGAGAATTGTCATATTATTTTCTCAGAGCTCCTCATAGTGAGGAAAGCAGGAGATATCAGCGAGACTGTGTGATCGCTCTGTGAGCTCCAATACACTGGTGGCGCTGTTTCACAAAATCCATTCAAACACTCTGTTATAAACCTGAAGGAAAAGCATGGAAACAGAGCTGTAAACTGTTGTGGGATAAGAGTCTGTATTCCTTCCTGGTTCCACTTTTTCTGATAATTCCTTTAACGTCCAAAACCAATGTCACATGATTATGGTGCAGTCTCTGTAGTGTGAAGAATAGGTGTTATATTTTCTGTACCACCTCATTTTAACTTAAAACACAGTAACATTCATTGTGAACACACTACACTCCTCACAGACAGTCACCTGAAGGAAACCCACACAGACACAGGGAGATCACACCACACTCCTCACAGACAGTCACCCGGAGGAAACCCACGCAGACACAGAGAGAACACACCACACTCCTCACAGACAGTCACCCGGAGGAAACCCACACAGACACAGGGAGAACACACCACACTTCTCACAGACAGTCACCCGGAGGAAACCCACGCAGACACAGAGAGAACACACCACACTCCTCACAGACAGTCACCCGGAGGAAACCCACGCAGACACAGAGAGAACACACCACACTCCTCACAGACAGTCACCCGGAGGACACCCACGCAGACACAGAGAGAACACACCACACTCCTCACAGACAGTCACCCGGAGCGGGAATCGAACCCACAACCTCCAGGCCCCTGGAGCTGTGTCACTGCGACACTACCCGTGCGCCCACGGTCCAAAATGCTACAATAAATTAAAAAAACCCGCCATTTTGTGCATGAAAGTAAACACAGACAGAAAGTGCTCGAACTGAACTCGAGTTACAAATGAGTTTCTGTGGTAATTCAAACCGTGAATAAAATCTTACACACAAGTTCAGCTTCAGCCGCGTACAAACAACAGTTGTTTTTTTCCCTCAAACCTACTATTCCACCTTAAAAGATGCTGAGCTTCTGAACGTTAACAAACCAAAGAACACAGTTGTCCTGCAATGGTAGACGTTCCCTTCAACATTAGACTGGGGGTTAGGGGCAGGTTTAGGGTTAAGACTGATATTTCATGCTCGGCAGGTGCCTGATGTGTTTGTACCTCCGCAAACGATGGACTATGTTTAGTACACATTGTACAAATCCTTGAAATGCGTGAGGCTGAGACCTGGCTGTACAGACACACACCCGCAGGTGGCGGCTCTTCCTTTTATTATTTTTCAGAGCGAGTGCTAGAATAATTGGACGATGTGAAACAATGGTGGAAATTGATTTGTGGGGACTCTTCCGCAGCTCGATCGATATTGGTAAGACGCGTAATTGGTCGGGATTGGGTCCCACACTCAGAGGCGCGGGGCACTTATGAAAAGCATGATTTTGCAACGATTCCTTTTTCAAAATGAGACACAAATTGCCGCTTTGTCTCAATCTCCGCTCCTCCGGCTCGTTAAAGCCGGACTCTTCTGACCGAAGCTGTATCGGATTTGTGTTACAGTTGAATTAAAGCGAGTTAAATTAAACCCAGCGGTAAACCCTGAGCAGCTGGACATCTTATTTGCAGAGGAAGCTCGTCTGAATCAATGCATTTTTAATGGTGTGATGTTTGATGGCTCTTTTTCTCTTTTTCAACACCTCCCACTTTCTCTCTCTCCCTTCCCTTTAGCCACTGGTAATCCACACACTAATACAGGACTTACACAACAGGATCTGATGATGTTTTCCAGTGGGCATCACCAAATGGCAGAGCCCTCTCCGGATCTGGACCGAGCGATGGTTCTATCCGGATCCGTGACCAATTTATAATTTGACAGACACCAGGCGCAGCTAATACAGTTAATACGGCAATAGCTCCACTGAATTGAGCCAACCAAATTGATTATTTACCCTGTGCCCTGCTGAACAAATAGATCTACAATTACAGACTGTAGTCCACCTGTTGCGCTGCATACTTTGCCACCCCTCACCCTGTTCTTCAATGCTCAGGTATGATTTGGGGGTTAGATCATTCTCTTGTTCGTGTGCGCTGCATTGACATGAGTGGATCAGACACAGCAGTGCTGTTTGAGTTTTTAAGCACTGTGTCCGCTCACTGTTCCACCCCATTGGCCCACCTTGCAGATGTAAAGGTACATGAGACGGTGGCTCATCTGTTTGCTGCACGGTTTGTGGGCTCTAATCTGAGTGGATCAGTCACAGAAGTGCGCCTGGAGTTGTGTAAAAACACTAATCACACCACACACACGTCAGGGTCACTGCGGTTCCGAGTATGATCCACCACCCAAATAATACCTGCTCGGTGTGGGGCCGTGACCATGTGACGTTACACTCTATTCCATTCTGCTCTAGGATTCTCTCTTTGGTTAATGTTCCAGGGAATTATGTGTGGAAATTATAATCCAGTTGCTGGCTCTTGGAAACCGCTAAATTCCCAAATGCACCGGTGTAACTGTGTGTGTTAAAGTCCGGTCTTCTCTCTGGGGTGTTCAGGAGTCCTCGGATTTCTCTCTTTGTGAAATGATGGCTTTACAGCTTTATTAAAACACACTCTGTGTGTGGGTGTTGATTTTTATTACCGAACGAGGGCCCCCCACGTTCCCCTGATGCACATGAGCATTGTATTTCATAAACATCTGCTGCACACATTCATTAAAGCTGTGAAACCGATCTGAGGCAGATGCAAATGAAGAGCGTACAGAGGGGAGATGATGCGCTTCAGTCCCCCCCTCGCTGTCTCAGCAGTCCTGGGTCGACTCTGGTTGTTTTGATAAGTGCCGGAGCTTGCCGAGAACATGGCGGAGCGCTAATTGATTTATTTTGTGACGAGTGGCGGCTTTAATGGAACAAAGAGGAGCTGAGGATTGAGGGATGAGTCGAAGCGAGAGATTAGAGCTGTGTATGATTTACTGCACATCGTTTAATAGGGCTAGCCTCTCTGTGCTGCTGCTGCTGCGGTTGTTGTTGTTGTTATTGGCTTGAACCCTTTGCCAAAGGCACTTTTCCCCGACTCAGAATGTTGAGCTGTTTTAAAGGCATTTCCTCCTTATTCCACAGTTACATCCGCTCTTAATCTTTTTATATCAGAGATTTGGACACTTTAAAGGGTGATGGGGGCTTTTTATTTGTCGTATATTTGTGGGGCTTTGTGAACTTCAACTTCATCCTATAGAATTAAAAAGGCATTTACCTTGAATGTGTATGCAAATGAGCCCTGTTCCGATTGGCTGAACAGTCCAAACATGCCTGTAGTGTTTGAGAATGTGAAAATAGTGCATCTGTAGTTGGTACCTCTGTTAACGCAGCAGCTGTCTGTAACAGGGCTGGGCAATTAATCGAAAACTAATCGAAATCAGAACTTCTAATCGACATAATCTTGTCTAAATCGATTATATTGATCATTGTTGTTCTGTTATGTCCCCACTGTGTGTTCATGTACAGTCCCTGGTCATATACGTGATTCTGCCCCCTATCTGCCACATGGAGGAGAACCTAAACGCAGAGGCCGACCGAGCGACTCGAGCTCGTACCAAAAGAAAAAAGCAGCGTCTGTGGTTTGGACGGGTTGTGTTTTGACTATAATCAAGACGACACTGAACAAAAAGAAGTCACTGAGAAAAAATAATTTCAGCGTCCAAAGCACAATCACACAGCATATAATAACAGTGCTAAAATAACAAGAGGAACAAGCTCCCAGCGTCATTAGAAAGTATTTTTAAAAAATGAGGGTCATAAATACATCCATCCAGTCACCATGCGGACACAGGGAGAACACACCACACTCCTCACAGACAGTCACCCGGAGGAAACCCACGCGAACACAGGGAGAACACACCACACTCCTCACAGACAGTCACCCGGAGGAAACCCACGCGAACACAGGGAGAACACACCACACTCCTCACAGACAGTCACCCGGAGGAAACCCACGCAGACACAGGGAGAACACACCACACTCCTCACAGACAGTCACCCGGAGGAAACCCACGCGGACACAGAGAGAACACACCACACTCCTCACAGACAGTCACCCGGAGCGGGAATTGAACCCACAACCTCCAGGTCCCTGGAGCTGTGTGACTGCGACACCTACCTACTGTGCCACCGTGCCGCCTGGTCGTAAATACAAAAACAAAATAATCGTTCATTAATCGTAATCGTGGTAAAATGCACAATTAATCGTGATATTAATTTGTGCTCATATCGCACAGCACTAGTCTCTTCAGCAAATATTTGGCACTAGATGTTGAACATTGCTATGAGGATCTGATTGCTTTCTGTTCTCCTGAGGGTGAAAACAAAGCCTTGAGAACAGAAAAACACAGCACTCACACATCTCTGGTTCAACAAACATGGTGCTTTCTGGAACCAGCAGTGGTTCTTCTATGGCATCGCACAACCTTTTGAACAGTGTAAAGATGCAGGGTGTTATTCTGTACTAAGGTGTTACCTCCAGCTGCTAATCTGATGCTCGTACTCAGGTTTTTTTCAGCTGCTCTTACCTGAGCATGGATTTCGGCTGCTCTTCACACCTGTCGTCAGCAGCCTGAGAAATCCAACTGGTGTCCAAACATTCTCCTCCGCCTTCAACACTCTAAAATGCCTTTTTCACACTGAGAGTTCAACACTGGTGTAAGGCCCTCCTCCACAAACCTGACACACAGCTTCTCTGCGGCCACTGAGCTGGACAGGGCTCGCGGTCAGAATGGCAATCAGGGATAAAGGCTACAGCGTGAAGGAGAAAGGCCAACGGAGGCGCTAGGGAGGCCTGACAAATCCTGCTTCGCACTTTAAGACTGACTGTGGAGGGACAGAGCTGGAGAGAAAGGCTCAGCTGGAGAGCAAGGCTCAACCAGAGAGCAAGGCACAACGCGAGTGCAAGGCTCAGCCGGAGAACAAGGCCCAGTAGGAGAACAAGGCTCAGACAGAGTGGGGAACAGCCCAGCCAGAGAGCAAGGTCCATCCGGAGAGAAAGACTCAGCTGGAGTGCCGGGCTCTGCCAGAAAAAAAAAAACCCAGCTGGAGAACAAGGCCAAGCTGGAGAGCCGGGCATGGAATAGGCTTTCTCAGTTAAAACAGATGAGCAGTGTCTTGGCCTAAACGCAAGTGTCCATCACAACTGGGGAGCCATGGGGACACACTGGAGAATGGACAGATACATGGCTGGACTGAACAATACGGCCCTTGATTTCTTGTCCAGTCAAAATGACCGAAAAGTCCAAGGAGCTGTTTCTGAGGAGGTTGGAAGACCTGGATTAACAGCATCAGTGCATTTGTTTAAAAGAGAGGCATGAAACAAGTGTTGCCACCCATTTGGGGAGGGTGGGGGGGTGTCTGTGTCAGGCGTCCAATCAGCGGCTTGTTGTAAACAGCACCCAAAGCAAACAGTCGCTTGGAAATAACCGTTAATCCCATGATCCTGTGCAGATATGACCATGAACTTTGAACTTTGATGGGCTCTGGACCCGGAGTTAATCAAAATTGGATTCCCGTGGATCTGGAGGAGTGGATGTTTGCTCTCTGAATTTCATTATTGACAAACAGAGACGCCAACCTGTACCCACAAGCCCCCGGCCCGGGATAAACATTTATCTGCACGTCTGGACCCTTACGGAGAAGACGAGGGGATGTGGGACAGAGAGGTGTGATGGATGAGTAAATAAACACACACACACACACTGTCTTTCTCTCTCACTCCCACAACCACACAGACGAGTGTAGACTCAGACAACAGGACAAACACATGCTGGTATTTATACCTCAGCAGGACCCGAGGTTTACATACACTGCTCACAAAGGGCTGTGTCTTGGAGACAGTGTGGGCTGCTTCTCCTCTCCTGATCCACATCCTTTCAGACCCCTATATTGCACTGGGTCACAGTGGAAGGATGGGAAACACAGCTGTGGATTTGTCCTTCTCTGTCAGAGCTTGTTTGGTCAGACACTGGGGTCTTGCGCAGCTGGTTTTGAGTTTCTGTTTCTCGGTGTATTCTCATTGCTGAATCGGGTTCGTCGTTGTTGTCCTGAAAATGTCCTGGCGAAACACAAGCAGGAATGCTCTCAGATGGTGGAATTCCCTGAGTGGTCAGGGTGTGTGAGACAGTGTTTTAGTGTGAATTGGATCTCTGCAGGATTTGGGACACGAGCCATTGATTTGGGACAGAGCCACAAAACAATATGAGCCTCACAAGGCTGGACAACAACTACATCTCTCTGTCCAAGTACTTGAGAGTGTGCTGAGATGGAGAGACTGAAATGGAGAGATAGAAGTGGAGGGAGGACAAAAAAACATTTTTTGCGAAGTGATTACTGTAGACAATACCAATTTAAACTTTAAACCAAAGCTAGTTCTGACCACACAGTGTCATTGGCTTGTAAACATTCCAGGAGTGTCACTATTACAAGATAATAGCACTGTGACCTGGGCTCTTCGAGTATTACTCCGCCACATAAACATGTAACCTAGCAACAACACCAGCACTTACAGTACAGCGCTAGTGCTGATCTTCCACCAATGTGAACCTGGCTCTGTTCCTGTTCATGCACCTAATTATGAAGCTTTTGATGCATTTCCACCAAAATAAACAGGTTCCAGAATCAGGAGTCATTTCCAGCTGGAAACAACACAAACACAACACAACGTGGTGACGTCTGTTAGCATGTCAAGCTAACAACGCTCAAGACAGTCTGCAGAGACTAAAGAGCGTATCGTAAATATGTAAATACTGTAAATATTGGATTAGCTATGACTCTGTCCTGATTCTATCCATTTATTTATGGCTCTGGTACTGTCCTGGTTAAATATGCTTAGGCAGCATCAATGGGGATTAGCACCCTTGGAGAAGAGCGCTAAATGCCTGTTGTTTTATTGTAGCCAGGAGACATTTGTGTCTGGTCATTGTACATGTCCGTTTAGCATTAGCATAGTGCCTAATTTAATGCCATTTCCAGCCCCAGTTTGATTCACTGCAACAACCTAAATCCAGATGATGCTGTAGAATTTGAAACGTTCTAAACTCGATTGTTAGGACCGAATCTGTGGGTAGAGCTTAGCAAGGGGTCAGCCATCTACCAGCTCCTCGCCTCGCTCCCTGCCCATCCCAGTGCTGCCCTTCAGAGCTGTTTTGTGTTGCAGAGCTGATGTGCGGAAGCTGACACTTGTCCTGTCGCTCTAATGCGATGAGATCAGGAATCAGATTTTGACGGACGCTCTGTGACGGCTGCTGTGGTTTAGTCAGAGGCCGCGTGTCAACATCCGTCTTTATCCTCTACCGCTGAATAACAATCTGAGAGACTGGCAGCAAAGACGGGCCAATCAGATGCTGGCTTCGGGCGTTGGATAAGGACGTCCATACTTCCTCTCAGTCATAGGGTCTTTCAGAACATGTCTACAGAGGAAACATTAAATAATTAAATAATTATTTCAACACCTTAGTGGGTCCCACATGGGCTAGCTGGGTTCAAAGTGACCATAAGCTCTGTAGGGTTGGTACAAGGATGGGAGTGGGTGGTTGGGTGGGATTGGTACCATAGTGGAATGCAGGTGGGCTGTCCATATCAGATAAATGAGCATATCCCAGTACATTTCTATGTACGGCGTCCACATGTGACCATAGTGGGGTATCTGACTTTAGAGAGAGTTTGCTGTTTTACTGTATGCGGGCTGCCCTTATTGGCCCTGGTTCCGTCACTGACCCAGGAGGGCATCTATATGTGGTGCCAACATTTAATCCATGGAGAAACTTGCTAGTTCGCCACTGGGCTGTCCATATGGGTTTGGTGGGTGGGTTGGGATTTTCTTCCCATGATTGTTGGTGTGTTTGTACAGGTGTGTTACTGAGTGACTCATGTAGACTCAGAGTTCTCACATTACCACTAAAGTGCTTGGAAACTTGTGGAATGAATTACTGCCAAAAATCACATTTACGGAAGAGATTTGATTGTAAACGAACTCCAATCGAGGAAATATACCGTGTTTCCCCGAAAGTAAGACAGTGTCATACATTCTTTTTGCCCCCAAAAGTCCCACTATGTCTTACTTTCAGGGTATGTCTTATATTGATAAAAAATGTCGATTTTTGTTTTAACCATAAAATTAACATTTATTAACAACCTGAACAGTATTGCATTCACCATAAAACAGTTTTATAAAAGCAAGTGCCAAGAATGTCTTGTTACAACCGTATCATGACGGTATTTCCATGTATAACATGTAAAACAATGAAAAACGGTGAGAACGAACAGTTTGAATATGTTATACTGGAAGATAAAACAGATTTATTCCATGACAACCATGGCTGCGTGTTGGACCACGGACAACATTACTGCTGCTCCCGCGGCCTCCACATCCCTCCTCTCATTCCGCTCCAGATCCGTCCGCATCCCACTCTAGCCGTCCGCATCCCGCAGTTAATGCAGCAAAAGGTACCGGTACTATGGCTTATATTTTTCCAACGTACAGTTTACTATGTCTTACTTTCGGGGTACGTCTTACATTAGCCGACCCCCCTAAAACCCACACTGCGTCTTACTATCGGGGAAACACGGTATATACCAGATCCATTCAAGCATACATTTATATCAAAATTTGTCCGATTTCCATCTTTTATTCAGTCCCAAAAACTGACCAACTGCGGCTTGGCTGGAAGTCCTTTCCCTGCATTCATTTTTTTTGTAAAGATTTCACTGGACCGTGGCACTAGCTGTAGACCCCACTCTGAAGTGGCCCTTTGTGCAAAATGGAAAAGAGCAGGAGCGGATCCAATCTCTTTGTCTCAGAAAGATGGATGAGGAAGCAGTTCCAGCTGAAAGGGACACTCCTGCCACAGACAGTGGACCACACTTTCGCTGGTTTCCATCTTATAACAACATTGACAAACTGGAAGAGTGGATATGGAGGAGTAATGCAGTGTTATCTACTTTAGCCTTGATGGAGTATATCACTCTCTTGGTGTTCCTTTAAGAAGATGATGGTGTGATCTGGTACTGATGGTGTCTGAGGACATCATGAGTCAGTTGGGGCAGAGTGAGAGTGGGGGAGGTAGGTTTATTAGGGTGGGAACTGTTCCAATATTTCTCCTGCAGTGAAAGGAGTTCGTCGGGAATTTGAGCCCACTTTCCTGCGGTGCTAGCTTTAATTCTTGGGAAGGCCGAAACATTTGATAGCATCCAGCCACAGGAAAATGAGTGCAGTCAGTCCACATTTTTAAATACTGTGCTATATGGCAATACCCTTATACCCCCCAGACCTTGTTGGTGCCCATTAATTTAGCTGAAACACTACCACCACCATACTTCACAGAAAAGGACATCACATTACAGAAGGTGAATGTGTTGGAATTGGGGAATGTATAGCACTCTAACCACAACTTAAAGGGTCTTTATGACATTTAATACCCCACAACATGTTCTTCCTTCTACGTCTGCTGTTATTGAAGCTTGGAAATCTGTAACACAAACCGGCGTATGGTAATTATAACAGAGTGTGTGCTGTAAGGCCACTGTGGTGTGAACTGTAATTATCAGTAACAGCAGGAGTCCTCCACCTCAGCTAACGGAGCACAAAAAGAGGCCCAGTCGGGGGACTCTTATTCTGCCCGACACAGGTGTGAGTTTTCCAGCAGCATCTCTACGGGACAAGCTCCATTCAAAATAAAAATACGGCCATCGCAACACTGCGCAACAGCGAGCCACTTAATAAGGGCTTCTCGCTTAAACAAGACGTCTGAGTCCGTGGGGAGTCTGAGAGAGAGACGTCTGTCTCTGACACTCAGACGCTTCTCTGAATAAACTGCTTCATCAAACGGGGGATTTATGACGGGGGGGATTTACGGCTGTCGGGGTGGGCACAGAGTCGGCAAACATGACTCAATTATTTGGGTCTGGCTCAAATTTCACAACCAGAATTATCTCTCGCCCGCTCACACCTCGGGACTCTGTCACCCACCCACTCACACATGTGGATATTGACACACACACACTCACCTTGTCACCCGCCACTCACACCTGTGGACATTGTCACACACTCACCCTGTCACCCTCTCACCCAGTCACTCACACCTGTGGATATTGTCACACACTCACCCTGTCACCTGCCACTCACACCTGTGGATATTGTTACACACTCATCCAGTCATTCACACACTCGCACCTGTGGACAGTTTCACACACTCACCCTGTCACTCACACCTGTGGATATTGTCACACACTCACCCTGTCACACACTCACCCAGTCACTCACACCTGTGGATATTGTCACACACTCACCCTGTCACTCACACCTGTGGATATTGTCACACACTCACCCTGTCACACACTCACCCAGTCACTCACACCTGTGGATATTGTCACACACTCACCCTGTCACTCACACCTGTGGATATTGTCACACACTCACCCTGCCACACACTCACCCTGCCACACACTCACCCAGTCACTCACACCTGTGGATATTGTCACACACTCACCCTGTCACCCGCCACTCACACCTTTGGATATTGTCACACACTCATCCAGTCACTCTCACATTCACACCTGTGGACAGTTTCACACACTCACCCAGTCACTCACACACTCACACCTTTGGATATTGTCACACACTCACCCAGTCACTCACACCTGTGGATATTGTCACACACTCACCCTGTCACTCACACCTGTGGATATTGTCACACACTCACCCTGTCACACACTCACCCAGTCACTCACACCTGTGGATATTGTCACACACTCACCCTGTCACTCACACCTGTGGATATTGTCACACACTCACCCTGCCACACACTCACCCTGCCACACACTCACCCAGTCACTCACACCTGTGGATATTGTCACACACTCACCCTGTCACCCGCCACTCACACCTTTGGATATTGTCACACACTCACCCAGTCACTCTCACACTCACACCTGTGGACAGTTTCACACACTCACCCAGTCACTCACACACTCACACCTTTGGATATTGTCACACACTCATCCAGTCACTCTCACATTCACACCTGTGGGCAGTGTCACACACTCACCCTGTCGCTCACACCTGTGGGCAGTGTCACACTCTCACCCTGTCACTCACACCTTTGGATATTGTCACACACTCACCCTGTCACTCACACCTTTGAATATTGTCACACACTCACCCTGTCACTCACACCTTTGAATATTGTCACACACTCACCCTGTCACTCACACCTGTGGATATTGTCACACACTCACCCTGTCACTCACACCTGTGGATATTGTCACACACTCACCCTGCCACACACTCACCCAGTCACTCACACCTGTGGATATTGTCACACACTCACCCTGTCACCCGCCACTCACACCTTTGGATATTGTCACACACTCATCCAGTCACTCTCACATTCACACCTGTGGGCAGTGTCACACACTCACCCAGTCACTCTCACACTCACACCTGTGGACAGTTTCACACACTCACCCAGTCACTCACACACTCACACCTTTGGATATTGTCACACACTCATCCAGTCACTCTCACATTCACACCTGTGGGCAGTGTCACACACTCACCCTGTCACTCACACCTTTGGATATTGTCACACACTCACCCTGTCACTCACACCTTTGAATATTGTCACACACTCACCCTGTCACTCACACCTTTGAATATTGTCACACACTCACCCTGTCACTCACACCTGTGGATATTGTCACACACTCACCCTGTCACCCGCCACTCACACCTGTGGACAGTTTCACACACTCACACCTATGGATACTGTCTCACAGACACTTCACCTACCAACATGCATTTGGACCATGGGAGGACACCAGACCCGGAGGAACATTGTCCAGTTATTGTCTTCGTGGAACACAATTTGGTGGACAGTAGCTGGGCTTGGACAGACATATTTTAGGCTGGATACAAATCCTTGTTGGAACCTGGAATCTGTTCTGAACAACACTGGACCAGGCTACAGTTGTACTTTAGAACCAGGGTTCTTCAACAGTTCTTTAGTAAAAGACATGGTCCTACTTAATGGTGTGTTGTAGAGGGTTCTTCGCAGCAACAAAAGGGTTCTTCTGTCTTTACCATGTCCAGTAGTGCTCTATAACAATACACTCGTACAAATGATGGTTCTGTGAGGGTTCTTTCTTAAAGGGAACGTAAAACACTTGAAAAACAATTTGCTTGATTAAAGGGTTCGTTGCATTGTGAGGGGGTTCTCCAGAATGATGGAGAATGTTCTATAGAGAGCTGCTATATACGATGTCAACATGCATGTA
>NC_089812.1:1748001-1848001 GCF_029633855.1 Hoplias malabaricus | reverse complement strand
CATGTTTAGAGCTCTATATGCTTCTGTCATGCTGCTATTATTCCCCAAGAGTTTCTGACAGATTGCAGTACTCTACAGGAACTGTAGGGGGCAATATGGCATTTATTATTTAATTTAAATGTAGTTATTATGATTTAATATTTAAAAAATAAATATTTAGTTGAAATAATCCATACACTCTTCCTGACCGATTGTAATACACTATAGAAACTGCTGGGGGCGATGTGGCTTATATTGTTTTGAGGAATAAAATAGTTCTTCTGACCATTAAAATATTAAATGATAACAAATGACTGGGTGAATGTGTCAAACGAACCAGGGGTATGTGTGTGTGCGTGACTGAGTGAATGTGTGAAACTGTCCACAGCTGTGAGTGTGACTGAGTGAGTATGTGAAGCTGTGTGAGTGTGTGAGTGACTGGATGAGTGTGTGACGTTGTCCACAAGTGTGAGTGTGTGAGTGACTGGGTGAGTGTGTGAAACTGTCCACAGGTGTGAGTGTGTGAGTGACTGGGTGAGTGTGTGAAACTGTCCACAGGTGTGAGTGTGTGAGTGACTGGATGAGTGTGTGACGTTGTCCACAAGTGTGAATGTGTGAGTGACTGGGTGAGTGTGTGAAACTGTCCACAGGTGTGAGTGTGTGAGTGACTGGGTGAGTGTGTGAAACTGTCCACAGGTGTGAGTGTGTGAGTGACTGGATGAGTGTGTGACGTTGTCCACAAGTGTGAATGTGTGAGTGACTGGGTGAGTGTGTGAAACTGTCCACAGGTGTGAGTGTGTGCGTGACTGGATGAGTGTGTGACGTTGTCCACAAGTGTGAGTGTGTGAGTGACTGGATGAGTGTGTGACGTTGTCCACAAGTGTGAGTGTGTGAGTGACTGGGTGAGTGTGTGAAACTGTCCACAGGTGTGAGTGGGTGAGTGACAGGGTGAGTGTGTGAAACTGTCCTCAGGTGTGAGTGGGTGAGTGACAGGGTGAGTGTGTGAAACTGTCCTCAGGTGTGAGTGTGTGAGTGACAGGGTGAGTGTGTGAAACTGTCCTCAGGTGTGAGTGGGTGAGTGACAGGGTGAGTGTGTGAAACTGTCCTCAGGTGTGAGTGTGTGAGTGACAGGGTGAGTGTGTGAAACTGTCCACAGGTGTGAGTGGGTGAGTGACTGGGTAAGTGTGTGATGTTGTCCACAGGTGTGAGTCTGTGAGTGACTGGGTGAGTGTGTGATGTTGTCCACAGGTGTGAGTGTGTGAGTGACAGGGTGAGTGTGTGAAACTGCCCACAGGTGTGAGTGTGTGAGTGACTGGGTGAGTATGTGAAACTGCCCACAGGTGTGAGTGTGTGAGTGACTGGGTGAGTATGTGAAACTGCCCACAGGTGTGAGTGTGTGAGTGACTGGGTGAGTGTGTGAAACTGCCCACAGGTGTGAGTGTGTGAGTGACTGGGTGAGTATGTGAAACTGCCCACAGGTGTGAGTGTGTGAGTGACAGGGTGAGTGTGTGAAACTGCCCACAGGTGTGAGTGTGTGAGTGACTGGGTGAGTATGTGAAACTGCCCACAGGTGTGAGTGTGTAAGTGACTGGGTGCGTGTGTGAGTGACAGGGTGAGTGTGTGATGTCATGTCCAGGGTGTTTTTGTGTCTTTTTTGTCCAGTGATTCCAGGTTTTTTCTGGACATCCTACAACACCTATCAGGATGAAGTGCTTATAGAAGATGAATGAATGAATGAATGAATGAATGACTGCTGTGAAGAAAAGTTTTATGTACAGTTTCTGATAGTAAAATGTAACTATTTCAAAAAGCACAAACATTAGAACCATGCCCCTCAGTCCGTGTGGGTTAATCTTGACCACTGAACCAAATCAAACCAAACCACTGTCCTCACTGATGGACACTGCCGTTGCTGCTGAGGCTTATTCAGTTGGTGTGAAATTCAATGTGGAAAAAAAATCCCTGCTCCCAACTTATGTAACTAAATGGAGAACTTAAATGATGACCCAGGCAGCTGCTCCAGATAAGCTCCTGTATCTGGACCCGGTTCTCCGGAGAACGCAGGTATTCTGGCGGAACTTGGAGCCAGACCACAGAGACCCAGAGAGTCCCATTAATTATCTCTCTTCAACAGAATTGGACTTTGGAGGGTTTTATCTTATCTGCAAGCTTCCACCCTCCCCCCACACTCTCTCTCTCCCTCTCTCAGCTTTAAAGAGCTCCAGATAAGACCCCCCCCTTCCATCCAGGACCTGACAGAGACCACCGAGCATGTGTTTGCTCAGTAAAGCCTGTCAGGAGAAAGGTACTAATGTGAGAAATTTGAAAGTAGGCTGAAATGAAACCTGCTATAAAAGTGCTCCCTTAAAGTCTACACTTGTGTAGTGAGGGTTTCCAGTTTAACCCTTTAAACACTGATTTAACTCGACACTTTGAATATGTCATATTTCATCACTGTTCTAAGCTGGTTTCTTATTCAAACTTGTCGATCCACCTTAAATGAGGCAGCAGTGTTTACGTTCTGTATGGGATACACTCATTTGTCAACTTGGACTAAGGTCATGGTTCCATTTTTGTGACATGCACATGCTGCTACTAACACCACCCACAAGGAGTAGGGCTAGGGTTACGGTCATTATTAGGGTGGTGCCTAGTTTTGAGATCAGGGTTATGGTCAGTAATAGGGTGGGGTTTTATGTGCTGTTCCAGTGCATGGTTCCTACTCTGCTCTACTCGACCGACTCATTTTCCATGAGGCGAATCTGACACCTGGAAGCGGGCCCTTTTTTAGCACCTGCTTGCTTGTGGCTCCAAGTGTAAAGCTTGCAGAGCTCTGATTGGCCAGAGAGACTTGTCAATCACAACAGAATGCAGATAAACTAGCATCTGTAAAATCTCCAAGCTACAGTAGCAATGACGTTTGTTTTTATTCGACACACAACGGCAGCTTTTACAAATATGCCATGGCCTTTTCAAGGGGTTCGTACGTTCTTTGGACTGTTGGCAGAGGATAGACACCAGGGAGAGCTGGATGGTGCAATGATTAATGAAGTAATACACTGTTCTGTCTGAACGGAGGTGCAGTTAAGCAGTGTTTAGTCCCACGATACAACAACAGTTAAATACAGCGAAGAAAAGTAATCATGCGTTTATTTGAGGCTCTGTGCTCTTTCTGAAACTTCTTGAGCTTGGGTTAGGGTTAGGCTAACCGGCTAACCAGCTAACCCTAACCGGCTATATTTGGTGGTATGGAGGGTGCATTGTAGTGCAAAATGAGTAAGGTACCAAGTTCCAAAAAGCAAGTAGATTCACGTAGAGTCAAGTAGTGTAGGTACCACGCAGTGGAAAAGCATCATTAGTGTTGAAGTCAGGATCAGGATTAGGATTAGGATTAGTATTAGGGTTAGAGTGGAGCTTAGTGCTGAGGTCAGTTAGTCTTTGGATTAAGATCATGGTTAGAGTTGGTGTTGAGGTAGGGTTTGATTGAAGTCTGAGTAAGCTTCAGGGTTAAGGGAGGCGTTAGTGTTGAGGTCAGGTGTAGGTTTAGGGTAGAGCTTAGTGCTAGGGTAAGGATTAGGATGACCTTGTGTTGCTGGATGCTGCTGTCAATAGACCAGAGGTACATTAACCTTTGCCCAAATGTACACACTGTACAAATCTCATCATAAACAACATGGCTTCCGTTTTACTGATATGCATAGTGCCCCCTACTGTCTTGACTGTGTTGAAACAGACTCATTTTGAAAGGTGTCTAGAGACAGTCTGATTGTTTTCCTACCTTCGCAGACAGAGCTTTGTGAACTTCCTCTTCATCACTCTTCTTTACTATCGTTTGGATTTTGTTTTCCGTCGGTCTGTGAGTGTGTGTGTGTGAAGCCCAGAGAACAAATGGCTGCAGTGAGTAGGTGGAGATATTGTCATTTCTTGCATCAGCCAATCAAACCTCCAAACCCATTGGTGTTAAGAACATTGCCATTCAGGAAGAGTTATGACTCACTATGGGGTTCTTAGCTGCTCAACCACTGACTGTTTAATGGTTATTTTGGGGCTTTAATGTTGTGTTGTGTGTTTTTTAGGCTCGGTTCTGTGGTAAACTCCTCTTACTACGCTATAGCTCTCATTAACAGAACGCTTAACACTTAACTAGAGACGTTAACATGAAAGCACTTAACGTGTGAATTAACGTAAAGGTTTTTTACGCAACGTAATTCCGAATGCAATTAAAAAATGTTAATATACTTCAGAACAAATCTCTGCCACACACCTGTGAAAACATTAAGGAAGTTAACTTAACGAGCTCTGATTTGATTGGCCGATGCAAAAAATGATGGACAGCTTGTTCTAATCCGTGATTGGCCAATGCAAAATGTGATTGACGGCCAATGCCAATTTTTCAGTGGCTAATGCAAAAAATGTATTGATGGGTTCCTCCCCAAGAACCCGCCCCCTCTTGGTCTCCGGTCTGCAGCTTAACCCTTTGTGCATGTGTGCTATACTTGTCGGTGTTTGTTTGCAGATGAATCCCGGTTGGAGGATGAAGAGTCTGAGCATACCATCCGTCAGCAGTCAGTGTTCATTACGAAGTGGGTGATTGGGCGCGTCATTAGCACCTTTACTCCTGGGACGCCGCATTAGCATTTTAATTGTTTACTCAGGGAGCATCGGCGAGCTCGCGAGAAAACATCATCCTGATCTCCATCAGGTCCTCCTTCCAGTTGATGGGCTTTCTCTGAGCGACCATTAGCGCTCCCACTTCATTTGCAATGTCTCTAATAACGGTCTAATAACACATTACCAACAAAAGCAACAACTTCTGATGTATTCCCTGTTGCAGCTGGTTTAGACTGGTGCAGCTGATGTAAATACACATGTGCATCAACGTCATGTATCTTCATAAATACTATGTAACTGAAGTAAAAAACGATATGGTTGTTTCTGTGAGCTGTAACTGTGAGAATGGCGGTGTTAACGTTGTTGTTGCACGCTTTCCTGAGCGAAATGTTGAGCGGCGCTGAGCTCGTTCTGCTTGGTTCCTAGCTGCAGCAAACAAAACAGAATCCTTTTCTCCTGAACTCAGTGAACAACAAGGACAAAATTAAGCGTCTTAATGTGGATTCTCTGCGCCGCTGCTCCGCGAAGCTCAGCTTAATTATATTTCCCTAATCAGGAACATGCTGCATCACAGCCGCAGTAAACCTGCGCAGCCAAAATAACCATGTGCAGTCACAGTAAACCTGCGCTGTCAAAATAACCATGTGCAGTCACAGTAAACCTGCGCAGCCAAAACAACCATGTGCAGTCACAGTAAACCTGTGCAGTCAAAATAACCATGTGTAGTCACAGTAAACCTGCGCAGCCAAAATAACCATATGCAGTCACAGTAAACCTGCGCAGCCAAAATAACCATGTGCAGTCACAGTAAACCTGCGCAGTCAAAATAACCATGTGCAGTCACAGTAAACCTGCGCAGCCAAAATAACCATGTGTAGTCACAGTAAACCTGCGCAGTCAAAATAACCATGTGCAGTCACAGTAAACCTGCGCAGCCAAAATAACCATGTGCAGTCACAGTAAACCTGTGCAGTCAAAATAACCATGTGCAGTCACAGTAAACCTGCGCAGCCAAAATAACCATGTGCAGTCACAGTAAACCTGCGCAGTCAAAATAACCATGTGCAATCACAGTAAACCTGTGCAGTCAAAATAACCATGTGCAGTCACAGTAAACCTGCGCAGCCAAAATAACCATGTGTAGTCACAGTAAACCTGCGCAGTCAAAATAACCATGTGCAGTCACAGTAAACCTGCGCAGCCAAAATAACCATGTGCAGTCACAGTAAACCTGCGCAGCCAAAATAACCATGTGCAGTCACAGTAAACCTGCGCAGCCAAAATAACCATGTGCAGTCACAGTAAACCTGCACACCAGCAGTAAACCTACAGTCTGAGAGAGATGTGTAAATGCTGTTGTATTAAGTATTGATGCACTGCTGGAGTGGAGCTGTGTTTTGTACTCTATTCTGCAGCTGGAGTGTGTGTGTGTGAGAGAGAGAGAGTGTGTGTGTGATTTCTGTCTATAACATGAAACATCATAGAGCTGTTAACGAGCAATGAGGAGTTACAAAGCAAATGACAGACGGAAAAGAGATGCATAGAGAGATCGAGAGAGACAGGGGATAGAGGGAAGAGAAAGGGAAGAGCAGGAGAGGTAGGGAAAAGGACTGTTGACTCTGCTACAGTTTGTTGAAACTGTTCTCTCTGCTGTGTGTGTGTGTGTGTGTGTGTGTGTGTGTGTGTGTGTGTGTGTACAGATGGGGAAGTGGGAGAACCGCAGTCTGACACTGAAGTACCCCGTGTGGCCGAGGTTTAACTCGTTCGGCGACGCTGAGACGGATGACAACCACCTGACCATCGTGACTTTGGAGGAGAAGCCCTTCGTCATCGTGGAGGACGTGGAGAGGCTCACGGGGACATGCATGAGGAACTCTGTTCCCTGCAGAAAACACATCAAAGAGTCAGTCTTCCTCTCTCTCTTTCTCTCTCTCTCTCTCTCCCTTTCTCTTCATAAACAATCAATTACATCATAACATTAAAAGTGACCTCCTTGTTTCTACACTCTCTCTACAATTACCCACTGTTGTCTGACGGTTGCTCTGCATACTTTGGTCAGGACCCCCACTGGACCACCACAGAGCAGGAATGATTTGAGTGGTGGATCATTCTCAGTGCTGCTGTGACACACGTTGTGGTGGTGTGTTAGTGTGTGTGGGGCAGGTGCGGATGGATCAGACACAGCAGTGCTGCTCGAGTTTTAAACCCCGTGTCCACTCACTGTCCATAGCTCATCTGTTGCTTCACAGTTGGCGCTGGTTTTCCTCTAGTCCTTCATCAGTGGACACATGATGGGGACGACAGGACGCAGGACTACAGTCTGTGTTTGTAGAGCTGTATGGTGAGTGTAGCTCAGAGAGTAGACAGTGAGAGTAGAGACAAGGAGGTGGCTTTAATGTTATGGCAGATTGCTGAGATTTGAGTGGAAAACCGTGGAGTGTGATGGGAGGGGTAGCAATGTTTGTAAGCAGACGTGTGGAGAGCACCAATAGCTACACGTGTGTTTCTTTGTGTGTGTGTGTGTAGCTGGAGCTGGCTGCAGTGATCCTGTGAGATCGAGTATTTCTCGCTCTATTTAGCAGCGTGTAACAGTCCAATCACGGCCCCCCGAGCTTTGCTTTCTCAGCCCCGGGGCCTTTATTCAGGGCCAGCGCTAATCAGTCGTCCTCACCGTGTTTTTTTACAGAGACAGCTGTGAAGGAACAACATCCGTGAAAGCATTTATCACCATCCTAGAAATGTTCATCTGATAGATTTGATCCGGTTAAACGCTCTGGAGCCTAACAGCAGCCTGCTCAGTGCCAAGTGTGGGCCAGAAGGGTGTAAAGCCCCACAGTGTGGTTCGTTCACATTCTCTGGAATGATGAAGCTCCTTCTGGCACCTGACCTCGCTGACGTGTACCTGGCTGAATGCCATCAAATCTTCACAGCAAAGTTCTATGAAGAGACTGATTGATAAATAGACGGAGGGCTGGATAGTTGGAGCGGGATAGAGAAACAGAGAGAGAGAGAGCGCCAGGGGAATTGGGCGAGTGCGTCAGAGCCGCTGCAGTGGAGGGAAGAGATTGATTTTAAACTGGATTTTTGCTGAGTGTGGTGAATGAGTCTCTCTCTCGCTCTCTCTCTCTCTCTCTCTCTCTCTCTCTCTCTTGCTCGCTCTCTATCTCACTCTTTCATTGTAGAGGGGGTTGGTTATGAGTTATAAACCCCTCTGTACACTTGATTTCCAGGAGCTTCCTGTCTAGTCAGTACCTCTGGAATGATTTTGAGATCCAGGGCTAATCCATGATTATGATTATCAAATTCTCACAGCAATATTCCAATGCCGAGTAGAGACTCTGATGAATGCCCCTCGGTTCAGACGACCCTCACTGCAGTCATTTGAGACGCAGGAATGTTTTCTCCTTGAAGTTTTTAAGGAAGAGAACTCCAGCCAATAAAAGGAGTGTCATCACTGTGGAGGCAGGTGGCGAGGGGGAGCGGGTCTTTAGGACCCAGGGGAGCAAGTGTGCTTGTAGAAAAGGTGTGTGAATAATGTGTGACTCTGTGTGTGTGTGTGTTTTCCTTGAGTTTTGATCCGTAAAAGGATGCAAAGTGCCGGCTCTTAATTAGCTTCAATCTGAAAGTGAAATGAGGCTCCAGGTGGCGCTGGTTTAAGTCTCAACCCGATGCTCGCAGATGGCAGTGATGTCCTGTCACTTTGCACCTAAGCGCACTTTTGTCAACACACGAGGCTACTTCGCCAGTTTAGAACCAGCTGCTGATAGAAATGGTGGGTCACCACCGTCAGAGACTGGAACTTGCTGCAGCATTAGACCAGAGGTTACCATTACTGCACCTGATGGTGCAAATCACCACTTTTGGTGCCTTGATGAGGTGCAAAATGTGCTTATCTACCTCAGGCATACACACACCAACGTGGGTGGAGGTATTACACATGCAGCTGGTGTAATGTTATACTCCATTTACCAAAGCTAGAGTAGCTTGTGGCAGACAGTTTGAATCATATTCACCAGGCGTTAGCATTTCACAGAACACGTGCCAAATACTTGCTGTGAAGTATGGGGGTGGATGCATCACTGTATATTAGTTAGAGCAGCTTCCACAAACGTTTTGGGGTGCATTTCACACTTTAGTTTTTGTCCATTATATGAAGCAGTGGCGGATGCTGGTCTTTCAAGGAGGGGAAGCTCAATTTCGGCCTACATCATAAAATGTGTCGGTTTATTTATACGTAAATTGTACCCTCCGTTCCTTTTTAAGAAAATGATCTGTGACCCTGTCGTACCAACAAGGCGTCTTTTCCAGGGACTTGACTAGTGTCCTCTCAATGGCCAGCAGAGCTAGGCTGCTTAAACGGCCTTGGCCCATGTGAAGTGTGTCCGCCTGTGAGTGCTTTGTGACGGTGGAGGGGCTCAGCAGCACCCGCTGGACAGAAACTGCGATAGAAGTCAGAAAGAGTGATAGAAGTCAGTCTCCAAACACAAGCAGCTACAAAAACCCCACCAGAAATAGAAGCTTGATTTGTCGCTAGTCGTTTTTAACAAAGTAAATGCCGCTAAGAGGATTAAGAAAGTGTCCGGTTCAACTCAGAACAGAATGAAAATGTAATGCTCCCACGGATCTTTACACCAAAGGATCGCTGATTCGCTCATTTCGCTGTCAATCAAAAAGGGATTCAGCCTCAGACAGATCATCCAATCATCATGCAGAAGCTGAGCGTCCGGGCCAGCCGAGGCCAGCCCACTGGCCCATAGACCCCCAGAGACGCTGAGCGTCCGATGGGCGGGACAAAGCCCAGCATTCATCCAATGACTCGTCTCGTTTCGCTGCTTCGCTATTGAACTCCGTGGACGCTCAGCGTCCTCTCTATTTAAAGCACTGTGAAGCTGCGGGAATGATTGAGAGGAAAGCCGCGTCTTTACCAGTGATAAGAAGCTGATTCTGAACTAAAGTTGAGCGCGTTGTAGTGCATATTTATTCAATGACATGTACACACAACAGTATATATTTGATCACTTATTTTTTTACATTTTAGGGGAAGCTGAGCTTCTCTTGCAGTCTTAGAGCAATCGCCTCTGATATGAAGATACATACTTACGAATATTAGCACACAAATGTAGCAGCAGCAGCAGGTCATCATTCCCAATGCCAAATGTTGGCTTGAGGGGTGTAAAGCTTGCGTTTTCTGAAGCTCCATCCTATACATTTGGATTGATTTGTGATCCTTAACTAAATATCCATCATCAGTTCAAGACCTAAATGCTAAATGCCATCAAACTCTCACAGAAATCTTTGAGCATATGGTTTAAAGTCTCTGCAGAATAGTGCAATCTGTTACTGCAGCGAAGAGGAACACACTCTTGATGAAATATTGAATGCTGGACTAGCAAATGTCTACAAGTCTCTCTCTCTTTCTCACTCTTAATGAAATAAAGATCTTGATTGCCTCAGTGAATAGAGCCTTGTTCCTTCGCACTCTGAAAGACGCGAGAGCTCCTCTGCAATTAAAATCCGCCCAGATTTGTCCGTGGCCCGAACTCTCCAGACGCCTACGATTTTCAGCTCGCCTCCTGACGGCCGTTTCTCCAGAGGCTCTCAAGGGAAAGCCCTTGTATTCATCATAATTAAGAGATTTCTTTCCGGTGCCAGCGGTGGAACGCTGTTCCCTGTCGAGCCGTGACGTGCTGCAGGTTCTCTGGGCTAATCCCAGCTCTCGGCTGGCACCATAGCGGAGAAAGAGTCCCAAAAAAAATAAAAGCCTGCTGCGTTTTAGTCATAGCCTCTCGGCTGCTGTGGGGTGTAATTTATAGAGGATTCCCTCATCCATATCGGCCCTGACTCACGGAGGAGTGGCGGAGGTGGTGGAGCAGTGGGCTGCGAGTGTGTCGGTGTGTTCCGTATGGATTTGTTACAGGAGAGGTGTTTGTTATGAATGAATAAAGCTGAAATAGATGCTCAGCTCTTTACATGGTCTGCTTAAGCAGGACTTCCTCCAGACGCATGCTCGACTCACAATGTGTGTGAATGGAAGTAAGTATGGGGTTCTGTCCAGAGAGAGCTGAGACTTTTGGTTTCACACTGCAATTTAGTGAGAAATCTATGTGTACAGTGAGGGCTGCACTTTACCTTCTAGACTACTGAGTGCCTTCAAATAATGATCCAGTGTTTTTTATGCCCTATGTAGTTTGCTAGTGTGCTGTTCTGGACAGAGCAGGAGTAACGCAGTGGGAATTGCAGCTGTTTAAATGTTAGCATTTAGCACAGAGGGGTAAAGCCATCAGGTCTCAGAGTGACCCTTCATTTGCCCAGCCCTGAGATATGCTCTATTTGTCAATCAGTCTCCAGGATAGATGGACATAGTTCTGGAGGTCAAGTGATATTTTGACTCCCTGAGCATGAATTTGATTCTTCTCTTCTCTTCTCTTCTCCTTTCTCCTCTTCTCTTCTCTTCTCTTCTCTTCTCCTTTTTTCTCTTCTCTTCTCTTCTCTTTTCTTCTCTTTTCTCCTCTTCTCCTTTCTTCTGTTTTCTTCTCTTCTCTTTTCTTCTCCCCTCTTCTCTTCTCCTTTCTACTCTTCTCTTCTCTTCTCTTCTCTTCTCCTCTCTTCTCCTTTCTTCTCTTCCCTTCTCTTCTCTTCTCTTCTCCTTTTTTCTCTTCTCTTCTCTTCTCTTCTCTTTTCTTCTCTTTTCTCCTCTTCTCCTTTCTTCTGTTTTCTTCTCTTCTCTTTTCTTCTCCCCTCTTCTCTTCTCCTTTCTCCTCTTCTCTTCTCTTCTCTTCTCCTTTCTTCTCTTCCCTTCTCTTCTCCTTTTTTCTCTTCTCTTCTCTTCTCTTCTCTTCTCTTCTCTTCTCTTCCCAGCAACACCACGGAGGGTGGAGGGACCTACATTAAGAAATGCTGCAAAGGGTTCTGCATCGACATCCTGAAGAAAATCGCCAGAAATGTGAAATTCACCTATGATCTCTACCTGGTGACCAACGGGAAGCATGGGAAAAAGATCAACAACGTGTGGAACGGCATGGTGGGAGAGGTGGGCTTCCCTTAGCCGACTCGCCAGGGTCTGCCTTCTCTTATTATGCTAAATTAATAGAGTCAGGGTTTAATTCACCTGGCAACAGCCATACAAGGGATCTGCGGCATTGAAGAGCATCTGTCATTTTCTCCATCTACCAGTAGCCGGGACGTATCAGATCTAACACTCTACCCCTACCACTTCTGGAAGAGCAAAGTAATTTAATTACATTAGTTTCATTTTTGGTGGGAAACATGACGGATTACACCTTTGAGGAAAGTCTCAAAAAGAAAGAGTGTGTGTGTGTGTGTGTGGGTGGGGTATAAGGAGAGAGAGGGAGACTGAAAAGACAAGGTGTTTGGTAGACACAGTTTGTGGATTGTGCAAATGTTGGGTGAAGGTCTCTGAGCCAGTGTGCAGATATCGGGTAGAGGTCTCAGAGCCAGTGTGCAGATGTTGGGTAGACGTCTCAGAGCCAGTGTGCAGATGTTGGGCAGACGTCTCAGAGCCAGTGTGCAGATGTTGGGTGGAGGTCTCTGAGCCAGTGTGCAGATGTTGGGCAGACGTCTCAGAGCCAGTGTGCAGATGTCGGGCGGAGCTCTCAGAGCCAATGTGCAGATGTTGGGTAGAGCTCTCAGAGCCAGTGTGCAGATGTTGGGTAGAGGTTTCAGAGCCAGTGTGCAGATGTTGGGCAGACATCTCAGAGCCAGTGTGCATATGTCAGGCGGAGCTCTCAGAGCCAATGTGCAGGTGTTGGGTAGAGATCTCAGAGCCAGTGTACAGATTTTGGGCAGAGGTCTCAGAGCCAATGTGCAGATGTTGGGCAGAGGTCTCAGAGCCAGTGTGCAGATGTTGGGTGGAGGTCTCAGAGCCAGTGTGCAGATGTTGGGTGGAGGTCTCTGAGCCAGTGTGCAGATGTTGGGTGGAGGTCTCCAAGCCAGTGTGCAGATGTTGGGCAGACGTCTCAGAGGCAGTGTGCAGATGTCGGGTAGAGGTCTCAGAGCCAGTGTGCAGATGTCGGGTAGAGGTCTCAGAGCCAGTGTGCAGATGTCGGGCAGAGGTCTCAGAGCCAGTGTGCAGATGTTGGGTAGAGTTCTCTGAGCCAGTGTGCAGATGTTGGGCAGACGTCTCAGAGCCAGTGTGCAGATGTTGGGTAGAGGTCTCAGAGCCAGTGTGCAGATGTCGGGCAGAGGTCTCAGAGCCAGTGTGCAGATGTTGGGCAGAGGTCTCAGAGCCAGTGTGCAGATGTTGGGTGGAGGTCTCTGAGCCAGTGTACAGATTTTGGGTAGAGGTCTCAGAGCCAGTGTGCAGATGTCGGGCGGAGCTCTCAGAGCCAATGTGCAGATGTTGGGTAGAGCTTTCAGAGCCAGTGTGCAGATGTTGGGTAGAGGTTTCAGAGCCAGTGTGCAGATGTTGGGCAGACGTCTCAGAGCCAGTGTGCAGATGTCGGGCGGAGCTCTCAGAGCCAATGTGCAGATGTTGGGTAGAGCTCTCAGAGGCAGTGTTCAGATGTTGGGTGGAGGTCTCAGAGCCAGTGTTCAGATGTTGGGTGGAGGTCTCAGAGCCAGTGTGCAGATGTTGGGTGGAGGTCTTCGAGCCAGTATGCAGATGCTGGGTAGAGGTCTCAGAGCCAATGTGCAGTTGTTGGGCAGAGGTCTCAGAGCCAGTGTGCAGATGCCGGGCGGAGCTCTCAGAGCCAATGTGCAGATGTTGGGTAGAGCTCTCAGAGACAATGTGCAGATGTTGGACAGACGTCTCAGAGCCAGTGTGCAGATGTCGGGCGGAGCTCTCAGAGCCAATGTGCAGATGTTGGGTAGAGCTCTCAAAGCCAGTGTGCAGATGTTGGGTAGAGGTTTCAGAGCCAGTGTGCAGATGTTGGGCAGACGTCTCAGAGCCAGTGTGCAGATGTCAGGCGGAGCTCTCAGAGCCAATGTGCAGATGTTGGGTAGAGCTCTCAGAGCCAGTGTTCAGATGTTGGGTGGAGGTCTCAGAGCCAGTGTGCAGATGTTGGGTGGAGGTCTCAGAGCCAGTGTGCAGATGTTGGGTGGATGTCTCAGAGCCAGTATGCAGATGTTGGGTGGAGGTCTCTGAGCCAGTATGCAGATGTTGGGTGGAGGTCTCTGAGCCAGTGTGCAGATGTTGGGTGGAGGTCTCAGAGCCAGTATGCAGATGTTGGGTGGATGTCTCAGAGCCAGTATGCAGATGTTGGGTGGAGGTCTCTGAGCCAGTATGCAGATGTTGGGTGGAGGTCTCAGAGCCAGTGTGCAGATGTTGGGTGGAGGTCTCTGAGCCAGTATGCAGATGTTGGGTGGAGGTCTCAGAGCCAGTGTGCAGATGTTGGGTGGAGGTCTCAGAGCCAGTGTGCAGATGTTGGGTGGAGGTCTCTGTGCCAGTGTGCAGATGTTGGGTGGAGGTCTCAGAGCCAGTTTGCAGATGTTAGGTGGAGGTCTCAGAGCCAGTGTGCAGATGTTGGGTGGAGGTCTCAGAGCCAGTATGCAGATGTTGGGTGGAGGTCTCCGAGCCAGTGTGCAGATGTTAGGTGGAGGTCTCAGAGCCAGTGTGCAGATGTTGGGTGGAGGTCTCAGAGCCAGTGTGCAGATGCTGGGTGGAGGTCTCCGAGCCAGTATGCAGATGTTGGGTGGAGGTCTCCGAGCCAATGTGCAGATGTTGGGTGGAGGTCTCCAAGCCAGTGTGCAGATGTTGGGCAGAGGTCTAAGAGCCAATGTGCAGATGTTGGGTGGAAGTCTCAGAGCCAGTTTGCAGATGTTAGGTGGAGGTCTCAGAGCCAGTGTGCAGATGTTGGGTGGAGGTCTCAGAGCCAGTGTGCAGATGTTGGGTGGAGGTCTCTGAGCCAGTATGCAGATGTTGGGTGGAGGTCTCCGAGCCAGTGTGCAGATGTTGGGTGGAGGTCTCCAAGCCAGTGTGCAGATGTTGGGCAGAGGTCTAAGAGCCAATGTGCAGATGTTGGGTGGAGGTCTCAGAGCCAGTGTGCAGATGTTGGGTGGAGGTCTCTGAGCCAGTGTGCAGATGTTGGGTAGAGGTCTTCGAGCCAGTGTGCAGATGTTGCATCGTGCAGGTTTCGAGCCTGTGTATGAATGTTAATGCTGTTTGTGCTCGTGTCCGACTGCAGGTGGTGTATAAGAAAGCCGTGATGGCCGTGGGCTCGCTGACGATCAATGAGGAGCGCTCCGAGGTCATTGATTTCTCCGTCCCCTTCGTGGAGACCGGGATCAGTGTGATGGTATCCCGCAGCAATGGCACAGTCTCCCCCTCGGCGTTCCTGGGTAAATGCCAGCAGCACCCCCCACCCCACCCCACCCCACCATCACCCCACTCTAAGTGTCCGCTGTCAAAATATTGACCTGTGCTGCAGTTAACATCTCGCTCGCTCGCCAAACATGAAGCTGATACCCCCTCATCGCAGCGTCCGGACCCAGAACATCCACCCTCACACTCAATCACTGCCCCTCTACATCATTATCTCACTGTCTCACTGTCCCACAGTCTTACACATCAGCCAAAATATATTAGCACACCATCCCTGTTTCAACACTCCTTGTCCATTTCCCAGCTGCACTGTCCAGTTCTAAAATTACACCACGTAGTCTGCTCTGCATACATTGTTGGGCCTGTTCTTCACTGGCTACACAAGGACCACAAGAAAGCAGGTGTGATTCGGGTGGTTGATCATTCCCAGTTCTGCAGTGACACAGACGAGTGGATCAGATACAGCAGTCCTGCTGGAGTTTTTAAACCCCTCAGTGTGAGAGCTGATCGTCCTGTGGACAGTGTCCTGTGGTCAACGTCCTGTGTCCTCTGATGAAGCACTAGAGGATGACCAACACAAACTGCTAGAGATGAGCTACTGTCTCTGACTGTCTCTGATCCACCACATTAGTGTCTCTGCAGCACTGAGGTGAATTCAACTTCAGAAACAGAATCTGAAAAGATCATGTCCCATTATGAGGTTCTCATTCTCTCTCTCTCTCTCTCTCTCTCTCTCTCTCTCTCTCTCTCTCTCTCTCTCTCTCTCTCTCTCTCTCTCTCTCTCTCTCTCTCTCTCTCTCAGAGCCCTTCAGTGCTTCTGTGTGGGTGATGATGTTCGTGATGTTACTACTGGTCACTGCGATGGCCGTCTTCATGTTTGAGTACATCAGCCCACTCGGCTTCAACCGGAATCTGGCTCAAGGCAAAGGTACCGAATCCCAGTGCCATCTTTTTCACTCTCAGAACTACTATGAGGATCTGATGGCATTCGGCCACTTGTGATTTGGTAGCGTAGCAAAAACTCCACTGTCCTGCACACAGTAGACAGGGGGTCGATTCCTCACTCAGGTAGGAGCACAGCACAACACTTTTCAGAGTCTGTAACCTGCCATTAGCCTATGCAGCAGCATTAAACACTTTTTAACATTCTGAAAAAAGGTTTCCTCACCATTTGCTCGTTCTGCAGTCTGTTTGAGCACTGGAAAAAAGCTCCAATGTTTATACGCATCCCTGCTTGGTAAATAGGGAAAAAATAAGGGTATTGGCCCAAAACTGTTCATTGCTGGTTGAGCCTTGAGAAATGACATGTGGAATTTGTTTGTTTGTTTGAGGACAGTAGATTTCCAAAATCGTCAACTTTGTAAGAGACATAAATCTTAATTTTGTGTCCTGCAGACCCTCACGGACCCTCCTTCACCATGGGAAAGGCAGTATGGCTGCTCTGGGGTCTCGTCTTCAACAACTCCGTCCCTGTCCAGAACCCCAAGGGCACCACCAGCAAATTCATCGTCTCTGTGTGGGCCTTCTTTGCCGTCATCTTCCTGGCCAGCTACACAGCTAACCTTGCCGCCTTCATGATCCAGGAGGAGTTCGTGGACCAGGTCACGGGGCTCAGCGACAACAAGGTAACACATCCCTTCAGAATCAGCTCTGACTGATCCGGAGTTGCTGGGGTTTGTGCAGGTCAGTGTTGGTCAGTGATGGGGGGACAGCATCTGGAACCATAGCTTTCTTTGTGCTGCCGTTTCCCATCACTGAGTAAAAGAAGCTCCAAGCTGTTAAAATGGAGCTGTTTCCTTCATGATGAATAGACATAAGAGCCTCCTTGTTTCTCCACTCACTGCTCATTCTCTCGGCTCCTCTGGCCATACAGGAGTCCAGCTGTTGCTCTGCATACTTTGTTCACTCTATTACATGCTGTTTTTCAATGCTGAGCTGATATTTGGGTGGTGGGTCATTCTCAGCTCTGCATTGACACTGATGTGTGGGTGTTAGAGTGGATCAGACACAACAGAGCCTCTGGAATTTTCTAAACCACTTTTTGTCCAGTCACATTCCACTGTACAGCTCATTTGTTACTGCACAGTTTGTGTTGGCCTTACTCTAGTCATTCACCAGTGACACAGCACGCTGTCGGCTGGATGTTTTTGGTTGGAGGGCTATTCTCAGTCCAGCAGTGACACTGAGGGGTTTAAAACTCTAGCAGCACTGCTGTGTCTGATCCATTCGTACCAGCGCAACACACACTAACACACCACCACCACGTCAGTGTCACTGCATCGTTGAGAATGATCCTGAAAGGGTTTTGACCAGTGAAGAACATGGTGAAAAGGGGCTAACAATCTAAGCAGAGCAACAGATGGACTACAGATGGCACTGTTTACTGTGTATGGTTCTAAAGCACTGGGTGCTGTTTTTACAAATAGCTCATTGATTCGAACGAGAGCAGATCAAACTCAGGATGAAACCCCGGGACGCGAGGATTGATCTTTGAGTCATGGACTAAGCCCTGGTTGTGTTTGTAATCAGCTGCAGAGGAGGCTCTTAAGTGTTTATTGAAGTGCACAGAGCTGAGCAGAGTGATTATTCCACAGCTGCACAGTTATGAGCTGCGCAGTCAATCCAGTCATTTCCAGGAAAACAAAGACTTCATAAAGTGAGCAGATTCATTCTTAGGGCAGAGTGGATGCCGGGGGCCAAAATGCTTTACAACATGTCTTTTTGTTTAGTTTTAGTGTGTGGCCTTCATATTTAGCCTTTGTGTTTAGCCTAGGTATTTAGCTCTTTGTTTAGCTTCCTGTTTAGCTCTTTGTTTAACTTCCTGTTTAGCTCTTTGTCTAGCTTCCTGTTTAGCTCTTTGTCTAGCTTCCTGTTTAGCTCTTTCTCTAGCTTCCTGTTTAGCTCTTTCTCTAGCTCTCTGTAGCTTGTGTAGCTCTTTCTAGCTTTTTAGCTCTTTGTTTAGCTTCCTGTTTAGCTCTTTGTCTAGCTTCCTGTTTAGCTCTTTCTCTAGCTCTCTGTAGCTTGTGTAGCTCTTTCTAGCTTTTTAGCTCTTTGTTTAGCTTCCTGTTTAGCTCTTTCTCTAGCTCTCTGTAGCTTGTGTAGCTCTTTCTAGCTTTTTTAGCTCTTTGTTTAGCTTCCTGTTTAGCTCTTTGTGTAGCTTCCTGTTTAGCTCTTTCTCTAGCTCTCTGTAGCTTGTGTAGCTCTTTCTAGCTTGTTTAGCTCTTTTCCGCTCTAGCTCTCCTTCTACGTATAACATTGTCTCTAGTTTCTAGTTCATTATAATTGTGACTCTATTCATTGTTTTATAGCTCTGTGTTTTGTTATTGTTCTCCGTCTGCTTAGTTACTTTTGTGTTAATTATTTTCTGGTGTGTCTTTTTTTAATTGCCTTTGTGTCCTGGGTCTTGGCTTTGTATGTATCTTGTTAAATTAGATAAAAATTATATGCCTCCTTGTACTGACACCATACTGTACGCTGCAACTTGAATTGTCTGTGTCACTAGATCTAAACTAACTACTCTCAACGTACAATTTAGGATACGCCCAGACTCATGAACAGCTGGTGCAACTGGCTACAGATGTGTGGAATGCGTGGACATAGAGACCACAGTCAGGATTGTTTACAGTGGTGGAGAATGGAACCAGACGTCCAGAAATTGTCTATAAATTTAACATTAATTTCCATTGTAGTTAAGGTTGTTCTAGAAGACAAGGGTTCAATTCCCTGCTGCGGTAGACACACTGCATTTGACCGGCCCTTTAATAATCAGGATGGCTGCTGTCAGTTATAGCTGGTGTTAACCAGGATCATGTGAAAAAGTCTCGGTGTAAATCTCAGAAATTATTCACGCGGTCCGAGACCTCAGAGGCAAACAATTAGACACTGTGTGTGTGTGTGTTGTAACGATCTGAAAACACTTGTAGTGGGCAGCTGCAGTGGGATTAGACTGTGTTTAACACAAGCTGAACATAACACCGTCCCATTTTGAATGCTCTTTTCCTGTGTGTAGCCTTGCAGATGTCCCGTAGGATCCTGTGTGTGTGTGTGTGTGTGTGACATACGCAAGACTATGACAAAGCTGCCCTCAGAGACTGTAGAATCTTCTCAGTGAGTCAAAGGACTGAGGACATTTCACTGCCGCTCTAAAACATGGACCACATTCAGTGTGTGTCCATAAGTTTGTAGACACTTTAATGAGGGAGATCAGCTGCTTTAAACTGCACCCACTTCTGACAGACACTGGGTATAATCTCTAGGTAACACCCCCCCACCCCCAAATACACCTCCCTACCCTTGAGTCTGTCACTTTCTAGTCACCAGTCCAAATCTGAGCACTGCCTTTACGTAACACACAATGCATTGCATAATGAACAGGACACACCACTGAGAGGAGGAGAAGAGAGCGATGACTAGAAGAGAAGCGTGGACTGTGGATAAAGTAATTTCTGGTGGACACGTGTGCTTTGTTTTTCTCCTCCTCAGTTCCAGAGTCCGTACTCCTACTCCCCTCCATTCCGATTTGGGACAGTCCCCAATGGCAGCACCGAGAGGAACATCCGGAAAAACTATCCGGACATGCACCAGTACATGGTTAAATACCATCAGACCGGCGTGAACGACGCTCTGGTCAGCCTCAAAACTGGGTAAGTTCACTGTACACCAACAGGAGCTGGAGACAGCGCTGCTCATGAGCTAAAAGCTGCTAATCCAGACTGTGTTTCTCCTTCTCGGAAGGCTTTCAGTAGAGACGGGCCCGATCCAATCACATACCGGGTCTGATTAAGACATCATTCTCTTATTGGATATGGGACGGACAGGGCAGACCAATCCCTATTCCTATCAGCCCATCATTAAATCCTAGTAGATGTTGGAACATTGCTGTGAGATTTGATTGACGGTGGCCTTGAGAGTGTTTATTAAAGAACTGTTGATTACTGAAACAGCCGTAATGATGGGCGACAGCGTCAGTGTCTGACATCCGAGGCAGTGTGGTCCACACCTGACCTCGCTCTTCTGGGTGGGTTTGATGACCACATCTCTCCAGTGACCTGTGGTGGACATCACGTTTCTCTGAGGAGGAATGTTCTTTTCCTGCCCCTCACAGTGCTGTGGGCATCATGCGTGAACAGGAGAGTTCAGCTAACGGCTAACAGAGAGAACTGGGTGGGAACTCAGCTTTGTACCAAGTCCACCGTGGAATCTGTGGCCTACATTAAAGCTGATTAAAGCTCTAACAGGACTCCACATGAGCTGAAATGGGGCTGAAAGGGTCACTCCACTGGTCAGAGCATTAAACACACTTAGGGGGAAGGAAATGGAAATGAATGGCCACCTTATCCTGGAGTAACAGGGCTATTTTTAAAAGTGTGACATACATAATAGAAGTGGAAATGAGAAGCGAGAGATGTATGGGTCATTCCCTGGAGTGTTAACCCTTAGCCGCTGTAGTTTAGTACTGGCTCAGATGATAGAGCATAATTTATTCTCGTTAAAATTATAATTATTTCTCCTTCAAAACCCATAAAACAAAGTGCAGAGTCTACTACAACTGCCTGCTTTTGGAAACAGCAACATAGACACACAGGATACAAACCACAGTGTCCAAATACTTGTGTAGGATCCTTTCTTTCTTCAAGGGATTGAGCCTTCCAACCCGCACACTGTGAAACATTCAGTTTTCTGTGGGCTGCCTATGTCAGAAAACATGGGATAAAATGAGCCGTTGAGAACCGATCAAAAACGGATAAAAAACCAACACTCCTCCTCGCTCCTCACTGCTGTGCACTCGGGGTCTGGGTGAACAGCGAGAGGCTCATTATCATTTAAAGGAACAGGGCTGTGTAGACGGGAGAACGCTGCTGTGGACCTTGTGGGATTTTGACCAAAGCATGTCACAGTCAATTCGTTAATTCTGTTAGGCCCTGAAGCAGCTGCATATGAGCCTAAGGCCACCAAACCCATCGCCAAGCATCCCCTAGAGTGGTACAAAGCCCTCAGGAGTTGGACAACGTTGTTGTTCTCTGGAGTGAAGGAGCTGTGAGACGAGCTGTTCGACTGATGTTTGTGACCCGACCTCACTAAAGCTGTGAGGAAAAAAAAAATCCTCAGAGCAGTGTTCCAACAGCTACAGTAAAGCCTTCCCAGAAGCTGTGATTCTGTTGTGTGAAGGCGCAGCTGGATGGGGATGAATGGCCACGTTACGTCGGAGGAAAGGAGCTATTTTTAATAATGTGACATACATAATAGCAGTGGAAATGAGGAGGCAGAGATGTATGGGGAGGGCATTTTTCATCAGTGGCACA
Organism: Hoplias malabaricus; assembly: GCF_029633855.1. NCBI lineage: Eukaryota > Metazoa > Chordata > Actinopteri > Characiformes > Erythrinidae > Hoplias > Hoplias malabaricus. Next base: position 1,826,830 of record NC_089812.1, on the reverse strand, counting down.
CAATTTGGGAGGTGTTAAGTGGGAGGGGGGTGTAATTTAAAGACAAACAGAATCGCCCGACGAAGACTAAATGCCAGCCATTTACAAGAAATCACAACCAGGGTAAGTTTTATTTGTGACACATCTGTTAACTATGAGAACACTGAGCAGGTTGGGGCCAGGACCTGGATGGAGACCTTCTCCTGGGAACGTTGGGTGGCTGCTGGAGGTGGTGTTTTTGGAGGCCAACAGGGGGCGCTGTCCCTGGGGTCTGTGTGCAGTAACAGGAGCACAGCGCTGAATAAACAGAGCCGTCCTTCAGATGAGACATAAAACCAAGGTCCTGTCTCTCTGAGGTCAGTAAAGACCCCTGGGCTGTTCCTGGATCAGAGTCAGGGGGGTGACACTGATGTCCTGCTAAATCTGGCACTGTGGTCACTTCTGTCTGACCAATGACTTGTTCATGCCCTCTTATCTATCTATCTATCTATCTATCTATCTATCTATCTATCTACATAACTCCTAAAAATGAGACAGAGAGAAACAGATGCACAGTGAGAGAGAGAGAGAGAGAAAGAGAGGAGACAGAGAGAGAGAGGGAGACTGTGAGAGACAGAGAAATATAGAAATACACACAGGGAGATGGGACAGAGAGGTATAGAAAGAGAGAGAGAATGACGAAAGATAGAGACATTTAAAAGGGAAAAGAGACAGAGAGAGACACAGAAAGAAAGACAGTGACAGATAGAAAGAGGGACAAGAAACGCACAGTAAGAGAGAGAGAGAGACGACAGAGACAGAGAGAGAGAAGGACTCAGAGGGGAAGAGAGAGAAAGAAACAGAGTTAGAGAAAGAGGGAGATATTGACAGAGACAGGGAGAGAGACACGGGGAGAAAAGTGAGAAAGAGACAAAAAGAGAGGAGACAGAGTGAGAGAGAGACACAGAGAAAGAGACAGCATGAGAGAGAAAGACAAAAAGAGAGAAGGACTCAGAGGGGAAGAGAGAGAAAGAAAAAGAGTTAAAGAAAGAGGGAGATATTGATAGAGACAAGGAGAGAGACACGGGGAGACGGACAGGCCAGGGGAGAAAAGTGAGAAAGAGACAAAAAGAGAGGAGACAGAGAAAAATAGAGTGAGAGAGAGAGAGACAGAGAAAGAGACAGCATGAGCGAGAGAGATCGACAGAGAGAGAGACACAGAGACAGACAGGCCAGGAGAGAAAGAGCAACAAAAAGAGAGGAGACAGAGAGAGAGATCTCTGGATCTCGGTGCTGACTCGTCCGCGCTGTGTGTGACTCAGCGTCTGCATGTGATGTGGAGTTTCTGCTGAGTCGATGTTGTGAACGTGGCGTGGTGCATCGATGACTCAGCATTTTCTGCTTGATTCACTTTATTGACTCGGCAGATTCGCTCATTACATCACTCACATGGTGTGATGGGGTCATTACTCAGGAGCTGCGGAAAAGGGACAGAAATGAGTTCTGAAAGCACTAGATCGTTGTGGGGCAGTGGTCAGGCCTCCTGCAGATCCACCCTGAGTTTTGACCACAGTGTTCGGTGATGACTAGAAGTCCTAAGTGTAAGTGAATGGGTGAGTGCTCTGTCCATGGTGTGTTCCCTGATTCCACCCAGGGATTCCGATGGAGCCACCATGGCCCTGAACAGATTGTAGGGCTTAAACAATATGAATGAATGAATGAATGAATGACACACACACACACAATGATGTCACTAACCTGTCTTCTCCTCAGTAAACTCGATGCGTTCATCTACGATGCGGCAGTGCTGAACTACATGGCCGGACGAGACGAGGGCTGCAAACTGGTGACCATCGGCAGTGGCTACATTTTTGCCACCACAGGATACGGGATCGCGCTGCAGAAAGGGTCGCCATGGAAACGGCAGGTGGACCTGGCCATCCTTGCCATCATTGGAGACGGTGAGGTCTAAATGCTCTGTACAGACGCATCTGACACGTCAGCGAAATACACAGTTGGCGACGGTCACATATTAACCATAACGTAATGACCTTGTTTCTACGCTTACTCTCCAGTCTCTCCACTGTCCACAGGAGCACTTTGTAGTTCTCACTGGAGCCCATCTGTTGCTTTGCATTCATTGTTTGACCCCAGTCTGCTGGATTGAGAATAGTTCACCAACCAAAAATATCTAGCCGACAGCGTCCTGTGAGTGGCGTACTTTGTCCACTGATGAAGGACTGGAGGACGACCGACACAAACTGTGCAGCAACAGATGAGCTACGGTCACTGACTTTACATCTACGAGGTGGACCAACAAGATAGATGTGTCTAACGAAGTGGACAGTGAGTGGACGCAGTGTTAAAAACTGTAGCAGCACTGCTGTGTCTGATCCACTCTACACCAGCACAACACACACTAACACACCACCACCACGTCAGTGTCACTGCAGTGCTGAGAATGATCCACCACCACATCACACCTGCTCTGTGGGGGTCCTCATCATTGAAGAACAGGGTGAAAGGAGGGAAACAAAGTATGCAGAGCAACAGATGGACTACAGTTTGTAATTGTAGAACTTCCGGGTGACCCTGTGAGGAGTGTGGTGTGTTCTCCCTGTCTCTGCGTGGGTTTCCTCCGGGTGACTGTCTGTGAGGAGTGTGGTGTGTTCTCCCCGTGTCTGTGTGGGTTTCCTCCGGGTGACTGTCTGTGAGGAGTGTGGTGTGTTCTCTCTGTCTGCGTGGGTTTCCTCCGGGTGACTGTCTGTGAGGAGTGTGGTGTGTTCTCCCCGTGTCTGCGTGGGTTTCCTCCGGGTGACTGTCTGTGAGGAGTGTGGTGTGTTCTCCCCGTGTCTGTGTGGGTTTCCTCCGGGTGACTGTCTGTGAGGAGTGTGGTGTGTTCTCCCCGCGTATGCGTGGGTTTCCTCCGGGTGACTGTCTGTGAGGAGTGTGGTGTGTTCTCCCCGTGTCTGCGTGGGTTTCCTCCGGGTGACTGTCTGTGAGGAGTGTGGTGTGTTCTCCCCGTGTCTGCGTGGGTTTCCTCCGGGTAACTGTCTGTGAGGAGTGTGGTGTGTTCTCCCCGCGTATGCGTGGGTTTCCTCCGGGTGACTGTCTGTGAGGAGTGTGGCGTGTTCTCCCTGTGTCTGCGTGGGTTTCCTCCGGGTGACTGTCTGTGAGGAGTGTGGCGTGTTCTCTCTGTGTCTGCGTGGGTTTCCTCCGGGTGACTGTCTGTGAGGAGAGTGGTGTGTTCTCCCTGTGTCTGCGTGGGTTTCCTCCAGGTGACTGTCTGTGAGGAGTGTGGTGTTCTCCCTGTGTCTGCGTGACCCTGAACTGGATAAGCGTTGCAAATAATGAATGAATGATCATAGATCTCAAAATGTTCAGGGGACAAAATAACAGATTAGAGATGTAGTTTATAATCTGAATTATAATTTCAAAATATACATCCAGCTTTATTATTATTATTATTATTATTAGCTCAGACTCCCAGGCACCCTTGGTGTGTATTGTGTCTCTTTCTGAGAACAGCAGAAAAAGCCGATACAGCAGGAATAGCCTCAGGACGAGTAAAAGTAGTAAATAAATGCAGTAAAAGCGCTGAGTTTCAGTTACAGGAAACATTACTGACCTCTCAGTGGACTTCCCCAGCACACACTCGCAGGATTATAAATACCTCTTTGATGTTATTTTTAATGCAGAGAGAATAAACAGAATGTATACTGAATATTCTGTATTCTCTCTTTTCGCCGTATCGCGGAAGTGAGTGGCCGCTGCCTTGCCGTGTTTTATTAATATCTCGCCTCAGATCTTTCTCAACAACAATCTGGAAATCCAGACGAATTAATTAACTAGCCTTTTTATACCAGCGCTAACCTCCTTATGAGACGATTAATTGTTAATCTTGTTATTAACAAATGAAGCTTGAGGATGCGAGCTCTTCTCGAGTGAGAAATTCCATCAACTTTTTTAAATTTTTGCATAATTCAATCAATCAATTTCTTTAAATCAGTTGGGGATGGGACCATGCATCACTGTCCACAACACAAACACAGCATTTTATTTACAATCCACAACTGCCAGGGAAACTGGGAGGTAGGAAACCACCTAGAAACCACTTGGGATACAATAACAACCAAATAAAAACACCCTAGGAGCTACCTGGGTTATCATAAAAACTGCCTAGAAAGAAACACCTTAGTAACCACATGTGACATTATAGCAACCATCTAAAATATGTCATAACCCAACCATCTGGGATACCATAGCAACAATCTAGAAAAAGCACATTCGTAACCACTTGGTATGCCATAACAACTGCCTAGCAACAGCCTAGTAGCCATACCATAACAACCACCTACAACAGTCTAGGAAGACGATGGAACACCACAGCATTCTCAAAAATAAAAACTTCAAACATCACTGACACCATGGCAACAATCTAGGAACTACTGGAGATAACAACCACCTGGGATATCATAACAACCACCAAGAAAGAAACAACCCTGGACACCATAACAACCACATAAATTATATTAATAACCACATGGGATACTATAGCAACCACTTAAAACATGTCAGTAACCACCAGGTATAACATAGCAACCACCTAGAAAAAAAAATCACACTCACAACCACTTGGAATGCCATAATTTCATAGCCACAGCCTAGATACAATCTGGGAAATTATGACAACTGCCTAGCAATAACCTTATAGCCGCCTGAAATGCTACAACCACCAGTACTCATGTGGGCTACCATAGCAACCATTTACAGTCCAGCAATTATCTGGACTACCACTTTAACCACCTAGGAACATCCTGGCAAACACCTGATACCATGACAACCACTTAGCAACAACCTACGCACTACCAAAGGCACAAAATCAAATCTATTAAAACCATAACAACCACCTGGAATACCATAGCAACCACCACTCAACACTCTTTCGGGTCATAGTTTTATTCTGTTCTATAGAGAAACTCAATGTGGCTCCCTTATTTATGAGCTCCTCCTTTAATCAGCAGCTTATGCCAGGTTTTTGTGGGAATCTCAATCCGTTCTCTTTGTCTCGGTCTCTGTGCTCTGCTTTGACTTAGGATCCAACGTAAAAGCATGAGAAATGACAGAATCATCGTTCTGGCAGCACCTTGTAGCGTGAGAGGGGAAAAAAACAGCTCTCAGATGGAGTTAGCATATGGCTGAGTGTATCAAGTGTGTGTTGTACACACTCCCTTCACCACACGCCAGACGTGGAGAAAGTTTCAGGACATAACTGGTTCTAAATTCACTTGATTTAAATGTGCACATTATTTCTACATGAATAAATAAATTACAGTTACACAGTCATCAGGCAAAGTTCGCTACACAAACAGTATGTCGTGCAGAACTTGCTGCAGTCTTACTACTTACTGAGCAGAAGAAGAAGTGAAACTTTATTAATCCCCTTGGGGAAATCTGAGAGTTTGTGACAGTGAACACAAACACACACACACACACACAAACACACACAAACAGGCAGTGAGTATACACACACCCAGAGCAGCAGGCAGCCAGCCACAGCGACCAGGGAGCAGTTGGTGATGAAATGCATTGCTCAAGGGCACCTCAGTTATGGATATTGAGGGATGTGAAAGCACCCACCCCCCAGGCTAACTCCCCTCCCATTGGTTATTTCCCTTGCCCATTGTTTTCCTGAAGAATCTACATTTCTAAACACGTTTACTTGTATTGCTTTTCTGGTTTTGTTGTCCCAGTTAATGCATATTTAATGTTGACTCTATGTATTACGTGTAAAAATACGTTTTAAAGCTTTTTTGTAGCATATAACTGTAATTAAACATTAAAATATTCATATTTGCTCTTCTGTCATTTTATGGTAACTGTTGTGTAGTGTTACATATGATATCTGTTATTATATTCAGCATAAAATAACCTTTAAATTGAGATGTTTGAAAATGGCAAGCAAGAACAGTTTATTAATGTGTTAAAAAGCAAGCAGTGCATTGATTTGTTCTGTTCTTGGGGATAATTTTATAGTGTATATATATATACCTAATATCTGTATGTGTATGACCAGGTGAGATGGAAGAGCTGGAGGCTCAGTGGTTGACTGGAATCTGCCACAACGAGAAGAACGAGGTGATGAGCTCTCAGCTGGACGTGGACAACATGGCCGGGGTGTTTTACATGCTGGCCACTGCCATGGGACTCAGCCTCATCACCTTCGTGTGGGAGCATCTGTTCTACTGGAGACTTCGCTACTGCTTCACCGGAGTGTGCTCAGGAAAACCAGGGCTGCTCTTCACCATCAGCAGGGTGAGTCCTCTTGCATTGTACATGAAGTTATTTTAATGTATTTTACAGAAGTTTGAGAAATTTCTGTAGCAAAGCTTGACATTAAATGAGGTTGTGCATGAGTCTAAGGCCACCAAGCCCAGTGCCTGGCCATCACTCGAAAGAGTGAAGACTATAAAACTACCCAGCATTGGGCGGTGTACCTCTCTGGAGCTTTTTGAATGAGTTGGAGTGGTGTTTTTGGTCCAGACCTAATCCAACCTCAGCACCTGACCTCAGTGATGTTTATGTGGGAGAATGCCAGCAATGTTCCAGCGTCTACTATAAGGTTTCCCCCACAAAAATAGAGAATGCAGCTGCATTAAATAGAGGAACACACTCTTGATTAACATTCTAAATATCAGAGGAGCTTTGGAAGAACTCCAACATAAAAGCTTCCATGAAATCTGCCAGGAACGATAACTTTGAGGAGATATATTCGTTTAAATGAAGAAAAGAAAGAAAACATCAGATGTTGTTGAGGAACATTAGGTTAAAAATGTCATTTTGGATTCAATGAAATTAATCCCCTGTCCACATTATTGGACCAGACACCTGTAGGCCAGGCCAAATCTGAAAACCGCTGTCATGTTCTCACTATGTCAGCTGGAGAGCGCGAATAAACAAGACACGACTTGGGTTCACACTGCTCAGACTTCAACAGATAAACACTCCTGGACAGCTTGATGTCCCTGCTTCTCCAGTCTGATCCAATTAGCAATTCATTGGGGGCCAAAATTATTGAACCACAGAAGGTGAGAAAGTAGCTGACGCCCACTGTGAAATGTGAAGGGTGAAGTGTTGACTGCTGCTTGTTGGAGTTAAGATTAGATATTAATTTCGTTTATAGCTGGTGGGCTTTTAATAGCAGTCTGAGGGTTCGTTCATGAAGTGCAAGACTGTTATCCAGGTTTGATCTCTGAGATTTGTATACACATGACACAGCTTTGGCATTGTCTGTAAAGGAGCAAGATTTTGAGCACCCAGTGGCATTTTTGAGGCAATGGCATGCAAATATATACAGAGAATGATGTAACCTGAGTTCACGCATTTGTCAGCAGAAAGAGGCTTGTGGAAGTTCAGCAAAACAAGGCATGATAAGGAACTATGTGTGACGTAATGACACTGTGATGACGAAGATCAAAAAAGGTCTCTTGGGAAGTTAAACTGAGTGTGTTCTGGTCTTTTCTTTGTGATTGGGTCATCAGTTTCTTCCACAGGTTAATCTGCAAATAATGGAGGTACCAGGCACATTTAATCTATAAAAATATAAATATGTATGAAAAACAAATGGTCATAGGACTGCATGGTTACAGATACACAGCTCCAGGGATCTGGTTTCCTGGGTTGAATTCTGGCTTGGGGTCACTGTCTAGCGGTTTGTGGATTTCCTCCAATTGGGTGATCCAACTTCCTCACACAGACCAGAAACTCACCTGGTAGGTGGATTGGCTGTGTGAAACTTCCCACTAGTGTGTTTGAGCATCCCAGCCATTGGGGGTGCAATGCAGGTGTCCCAGTCCCAAGCTTAGAAGAATGGGAGAGTTGCATCAGGAAAGTCATCTAGTGTAAAATTACGTAGGAATATCCATATATGTATTATATTACTCCTGCCATTTGTCCCTGTTTTCCAGGGTATTTGGAGCTGCATCCATGGTGTCCACATTGATATGAAGAAAAAGTCCTCTGACCTGGACTTCAGCCCTCAAGCCAACATGCTGAAGCTCATCAAGTCTGCAAAGCAGATGACCAACATGACAAACCTGAGTGGTTCCAGGGTCAACTCCCCCAAACGCAGTGGAGAGTTCATGCACCCGGCCGGGCCCATGATCATGGACCTGATGTCTGAAAAGGGCAACTTTGTTTACACGGATAATCGCAGCTACGCGCAGAAGGACATCTACGGAGACTCCAGCGACATCCAGGCATACCTGGCCAACCGCCATAAAGACCACCTGAACAACTACATTTTCCAGGGCCAGCACCCTCTCACTCTGAATGAGTCTAATCCCAACACAGTGGAGGTTGCTGTGAGTGCTGATGCAGCTCAGACATCTGCAAAACCCAGAGCTCTTTGGAAAAAGTCTATGGATACTGTCCGACAAGGCCAGGGGCCTGAAACTTTGGCCCCGGACCCTCGTCTGTCTATGAAGAGCCAGCGCTACCTTCCAGAGGAGGCGGCCCACTCGGATATCTCTGACTGCTCCAGCAGAGCTGCTTCCTACAAGGATCCTGATAACAACAAGCACCTGAAGGCCAAGGACAACTTAAAAAAAAGATCGATGACGTCAAAATACCCTAGGGATTGCAGCGAAGTAGAGCTGTCCTACTTAAAGAATAAGCAGGGCGGATCCGGCCGAGAAAAAATCTACACCATAGACTCTGACCGGGAGCTGAGCCTGCACTCGGATCCACTTCATTACAGAGAAAGCAGAGGCCTTGCTGCCGACGATTTGGATTTCCCCGAAATTTACTCAGACCATAATGACAACTATAGGAAATGTGACCAACCCATCATCCATCTCAACAGCAGCCCAATGCACCACACTGACGGAGAAACCCTACCTGACAATGCCTTCAACAAACATTACAGCTTAAAAGATAAGAACCTTAGCCCCCACGAGAGCAATGACCGCTTCAAGCAAACACACTGCCGGAGCTGCCTGTCGAAGGTCCCTAACTACACCACAGGACCCTATGCCCCGATGCGCTCGCCCTACAACCGCTGTGAGGCTTGCATCCACATGGGCAATCTCTACGACATCAGTGAAGACCAGATGCTGCAGGAGACCATGATCAGCCCCCAGCATGATGATGCCTTCGGGCACTACTGGCCTCAGACAGACGGGCCTCACGTCCAGAAGAGGAACCGTCTGCGGCTGAGCCGGCAGCACTCCTTTGACAACATCATGCTGGAGAAGCCTAAAGAGGTCGACTCAAACCGGCCGGCTCGCAGCGTCAGCCTCAAGGAGAAGGACCGCTTCCTGGAGGACAGCCCTTATGCCAACCTGTTCAATGTCAAGTCTGACAAACTGTTTGGAAGCAGGTCCATGCTCTTCAACCACAACCTGGAGGAGAGCAAGCGCAGCAAGTCCCTTTACCCTGACCACACCACGGACAACCCGTTCATGCAGGCCATGCGGGAGGACGCTCGCCTTGTCCACGGCAGGAGCTCCTCTGACATTTACAAACAGTTGGCACCCATCAAAACGAGGAACGAGAACAATCTGAGGTCCTCCGTCAAGTCCACCACCTCGTACTGTTCCCGGGATGGTCGAATACCCAACGACATATACATTTCAGAGCATGCAATGCCTTATATAGCCAACAAGACCAGTGCATACTCAGCTCCTCGGGTCCTCACTTCCTCTCAGTTCAGCAATAGACGAGTGTATAAGAAAATACCTAGTCTGGAGTCAGATGTTTAATCTATATCTTTTTCGCTTTCTCTTTGTGTAGTTGAAAATATCTATTCACTTTAGGATGCCATAGTCGCCCACATATTTTAAAAAAGGAACGAACGGAAAAAAAAAACATTTTTGCAGATCTCACAAATTTCACGCCTCAGCACGCCATCCCAGATAGCGCTTGCCAAAGGTTTTTTGGGGCATTTGTTTAGGCACTCTTTTAGGATCACAAAATATTTCCGGGGCTAATTAAGCATTGTCCAGTTAGTCAGGAGAATTTGGGTGAAGTCCAGTGGCTGTGACCCTGCGAATGCCAGGACAGATGGACTGCTTTGAAGTCCCTTCCAATTTTCAGGTTGGGACCAGAGCATAGGTATATCCCCACCTTGTGCTGGCCTCTTCTCTGAACAGGGGTTCAATGAGAGAGCTTACCTGGATTTAGTGCTTTAGGAGTGGTTTACTGAAAATAAACCCAAGGCAAGCCGGGGGTGCTTCGTTTATGGCACTCAAAGCAATGGAAAGCATAGTATTGTTGCTTTTATTCTCTATTTACTATAGATTCTTTGGGATTTTTGGCATTCTAATCCCTATTTTAGACCTTTAGAGTTTTAGCTAATGTGGTAGCACAATAATTATTAGTTATCCTCCCATCTCTATCTCTCTGCTTTTCAAAGCATATTTCTCAAGTACCTTCAGGAATAGGTTATTTTGCATGCGCCACTTTATTTTCATTACATTTTCGCTTCCGCTATTAGAGATGAAAGCTCACTTGAGTTGGTTGAAAGCTTGACCTATGCCAGTCTGACATCGGTTGTTGTCGGAAGCCTGTTGTGACCTTCCATTTTCTTGGGAATGTTTAATTGATTCTCAGTTTTAAAAAAAACAGGGTACCGATGACCTCATGGGTCGATCTCATGGAACTTTGCATTCAAAACACATGATCATGTCGACCGCTTCGATTTTTCTTCACTGTGAAACCGAATCCGAGCATTTCTTCTTATTGTTCTTCTTCCAGAAAGACTGTTGTTTTTGAAGGTTTTTGCTGCCATTTGTACATTGTCCAAAAAGCGCTCTGCATGTGAAACCTTGGGTAAGCTTGAAGTCTGAATGAGAACACTGGGTCACAAACATAAACGACTTAAAACCAGATAGACCTTTGTTCCGCAGACCTATTAGCATCACGACGGGGAATTAGACCACGCAGCCAAATCAAATACCTCAGGACAGTTGGGTTTCATTGCGGTACCAGAAGACAAGTTTAGCATGCGGCTTGGTTGGCTCTTTCTTTTGTACTTCCCTTTCCTTCTTTCTCTCTCTCTCTCCTCTCTGCTACAGTTTGTTTACTTATTTCAAGGTCTTCCAGTGCAGTCACTTTCTTGTGAGCTCTCACAAAATTAGTCGCCGAGAGGTTATTCTCAGCTTAATTTGGCCGTGACAGAGATTGGCTCAAAATCCCAAGCCTTACATGCACAGAGCAAGCTAGAAAGTTTTCATTTTGACAGGCATTTGACGCTTTCATATCATATATCGCACTCTCCCAAACAAATACGAGTACTTGCTCCTTTCTTCCGATGTGGTTCTTTTTTTTTTCAGCTTACCCAATGTTCAATGAACGCCTTTATTATTACTGTCTTATCTTTGTTATCATGAATTATCATGTATATCATATTAAGTGCTGCTTGAAGAAGCTAATGTGTAAGCAATATGCACATGTAAAATATCAAGGTCTTGTAATCATACTTTTATTTTTGGAAAGGATTATTAATGATTTGATTTTCTTATTTTATTTTATTTATCTGACACCCTTATAATAACCCCCAGTCCTTAAGAAAAATGTATTTTGATTACATTTAAAAATAATACTAGTGGCATGCAACCCAAATGTAACGCTTTATATGCTTTTGTTATGATGTTATGATCACAAACTTCTTTGTAACAGGGTGAAAATATAGCATTAGATGTGGAAAAAACAACACGTTCTCGTTAAGACGCTGCTGTCTCGGAGGAAGAGAAGAAAAAAATAACACTGCGTTTTTCTCCTTCTTCATTTGTGCTGTAAGGTGAAGACCTCGCTTTTCCTTCGACCAGCAGGTGAAGAACATCACCAGCTCCACTCCTCCCGCCTCTCACCTGTCACCTGTAGACACACGAGAACTGTAAAGAAGAAAAAAATAATAAGAAAATGAAAAAAGTCCTTTTCCGAGTCTGCTATCCCTCCAAAGATACAACCTCTTATTCTTCTTATTCTTCCTTTCCTTTCCTTTCTTATTGATTTGCTGTAAGAATAGAGCTTTTTTAAACTCCTCGATTAAAGTCGGTCGGGGAACTATTTTGAATATAAGACACATGTAAATCACTTGTAAAGACATATTTGAAAAAGACGTCATTGCGAAGGCTACAGAACTTATAAAGAGTAAACGATATTTTTTGTGTACATTTCACAGACCTGTATAGTAGCACTTGATTTCTGTAGAGTTTAACGTAGAGTAGAAATCATACATAAACAAAGACACACGCACACACACAAACACATACTCGTTTACACAAACACACCTGCATCCAGACATCACCATGACATCTCTAAGCATTTCCACGTGTGTGGAGATCAGAGATTGTCGGCCTGACCGTTTTTTTAAAGCTTGACATTTGATGGGTGGGGTTCGGTGGAGGTGTGGTAAGGGGTGGTGTTAAATATTTAATTTCTTTAATCAGTTCAAAGTGAGCATGACTCAGTGATATATATATATACACACACACACACACACTAATGTGCAAAAGTCAGAGAGCATTTCTTTAATTTAATTTCCAGTCTAAACATTTGCCAGTGTTCACTCTGTCCACCCTCTGCCTTCAGTTTCTGAGACATTTCTCAAACAAATCTACAGGGACACTTTTCCACACTTCCACACTTCAGTCCTGGAAGTCGGCTCAGCTTTTCCGGGAACCGAGTGAGTCCCAAACCCATTGAGTGATGCGGAATTCTGGGCTCATTGTTCTGAGAAACACCAGCAGCTTCTTCTTCCGGGTCTATTTCCTTTCCTCAGTGCAGACATCTTCTCTCCAGCTCCACGTTCTTTCAGACCCACAGTGCTGAGCTTTGACATTTTCTTCTTTGTTTGTCTTGAATTTTCTCCAGAAACATCTCCTGACATGTCAACAGCCTGTTCCTGATGGCTGTTCTGACTGGGAATCATATAAACAAAGGACAGCCGCTGACTTTTGCACAGGAATATGTGTATAGACATGTATTTAAATATAAATACAAATATAAATATACAGTGTCCCCACTAGACCAAAGTGCCAAAGGCTTTCATTTGTGACCACCAGTCTCTACCCCAGGCCACTGGACTTTCACGAACTCTCGGAACACAAAACATACTTCTTTTTAAACCACACACTGGCATCGGTCATCAGTTGTGTCTTCATGTTATGGTTCGCTTGAAATTGATTCGGTTTTATTGGTCACTGAGGGACAGGGCAGGTCAAAGTCATCGTTAGTGAAAGTACGGTTCAAGGGGGTTTTAGGGTGTCGCCAGGCTTTAGCTTCGTCATTCATAGTTTATAAAGGACCTTAAGTATGATTCATTTTGCATTCTTTTTTACAGCGTAGCAATCAGACGTTAAGCTTTTATTTCTCGTAAGAACAGAAGTGATAGTAGCGAGTAAGTAGACGATTTATTATGAAAAGCTAAAATAAAAATAAGCAGAACACAAGTGTTTCAGAGTGCAGGGAAATTAGTCCTTTCTCGGCTGAAGCTCAAAATTAATCCTGGCCCCGTGTGTGAGTTTAATGCTTCACATTGTCTTTGCCTTCCAGACTCAGGCTTAAAGTGTGTGTGTGTGTGTGTGTGTGTGTGTGTGTGTGAACCATGTTGAAGTGTGTTTAAATCATTAGTGGAATTAAAAGCCAGAGAAAGAGAGAACAAAGCACAGAGAGCATCTCACTCCATCTTTCCGTGTCTCACGAGCCACTGATCGAGACATTTTCCCCTTAGTAACCAAACACAATGGCCTTTAAATGACACAAACAAACAGAAAAGATACAGCGGATCTAGGAGGCGCTGCTGGATGTTTATTAGCAGCTGGTAAAAGTCCTGACCTAGAAGGACAGAAATACACCATTTAAAAAAAAGGTGCCACAGAAGCTATATTGAGGCCTCAGCAATCGTTCTGGATTCTACTATAGCACTACGCTGCTGTGCAGACCACCAGAGCAAGTATCTTTTGCTGCACACTGCACACTCACAAATCCCATACAAAACCTGGTTCTAGCCACTGAAATAGTCTTGAAGGAAACAGTTCTTCCATGTCATTCCCCAAAGGGAACCCTCACTGTCTTCTTTATTTTGAAGACTATATGGGGACCACTGCTTTAAAATCTCAACAAATTTATAGATGACAATTCTGCAGAGGTCCTTCCCAGATTTTACAGCCAGACAGTCCATTGAATACAGTGACTGTCCGGTTTCTTTGGCCAGGAACCTGTTTTCCTGGACACATTCCCAAAAAAGCGCCATTTCAAAAAACGAATACACCTCGAATTCAATCACATCTTCCAGGATTTGGACTGAAGAGTTAAAAACAACAACAACAAAAAAAAAACCTTGTTCAAGACACACTCGCCTTCACTAACACACTCCTCCAGCTCTCAGGAGGACACTAGCCTCCTGGACAAAGAGCAGATTTATCATCCACCAGAATTCCATTCAGAATTCCAAATCCACAGTTCAGTGAGTTCTGACTAAACGCTACAGTGACACACTGAAAGGCTTTCACACTCACCGTAATAAGACTCATGTATTATACAATCAGCTCCAGTGGGAATGCTTCTGAAGGTTTTGTTTGTTTGTCGTGAGCCAAGGAACGCCAGGACTTATGGAGATAAAACATAAGCTTAGCGCTATAGAGCCCCCTCAGGCCAATTTCTCAACTAACTGCACTTTCTAAACCAGGACTTACAGCTTTTTGCCACAAATGTGGTTTTAGCAGAGAGTCAGAAGGAGAATACGGAGAAAAGTGCAAACAAAAACACTGCAGACCCTCATTAGGCGAGTTTCGGCTCCTGGAGCACTCTCTCCTGCAGAGTTTAGCATTTTTTCCAAGCTAACTCCACTCAGGAGGAGCTGCTAATGAGCTGATTCACAGAATTAACAAAGTTAAAGCAGAAGAACGCCCCTGCAGAAGTTCAGTGCAGGTTTTAGGAACGCTCATTTCACCCTCATCATTCCACGAGGACACGTTGCCTTTTCTTAAAATGACAACAAAATTAAATTAAGGTAAAGCTCCGAATGCTAACCTCATCCTCAATCATAGCGTTAACGGGAATCCAAATATAACCCAACGGCAATACGGACTGTGTTGAATTTACTGATTAAACACAACAGGGTTCAGCTCTGACCGCTTCACACTTCACTCGGAATGAACTCTCGTTCTCACAAAAAACCAGAGTGTGGCCAAAAGGATAGGAATCCTTGTGCAACATTTCTACGGTGACAGGAGACATGACGTACACAGGGAGAGTGGGGAACTAATGACTGGGTAAATATTTGGTAAAACTGGGGTATTGTTATTTTGATTATAATTATTTTTTTTTTAGTTTACAATTCATCACATTAATTCATAATTGTTCTGTTTGTGAAGTGTACTATCAGTGGGATTCTAAGCCTAAAGTGGCTTAGTAACTGACGGCTGCGTAAGTCTTACTTAAATGGATTTAATTTAGCGTTTATTATATTTATTGTTTTATTTATTTGATATGTTCACTTGCACTGCATGAATTTGCTGCTGGAAAACTGTAAAACTTGCACTGGGTGACAGGAGCCATGCCTTTAAGGTCTGTGTAAAAACAGTGAGGTATTTGTGATCAGCCGTTTTTCTCTGGTCTTCGATCATCTGGCGTCTGGTCTGGAGAAGCACAGGAGTCATTCAAGACTGTGTTTTATACTCATGTATCATTTTTATTTTTATTTCTTTGTATGATGAAGAATTATCACAGCTGAATGCTGAGGAGAAGGAGGTTTGGAAATCAATGTTTGCATCATTATTTTGTTTGTGATCTTTGGCAATTTGCATGAGAAAGTACTAATTTGGCGAGATGGTTTAAAATAACTCTCTATCTCTCTCTCTCTCTCTGTCTCTCTCTCTCTCTCGCTCTCTATCATCTGTAACGTAAGTGGAGTCTAGAAAATGCCTAGTGTATTTTTGTTTATACCTTTCCTTTGTTTGTTCATTTCTTTGCATAGGTCACGCTAAAGGAACGTCCGGTTCTCTCGCCCGGTTCGGATGTAAATACGTTTGTCGCTAAAGGGATGGTTCTACCAGAAATATATAAATATATACAACAGAAAAGATATGTATATAAGGTCAAAGTTTCATTTCTTTTCTAATAAAGGCTCTTTCTGCCACTTTATAAGAACCCTGCGTCTGTGGCTCAATGCTTGCAGAGAGGAAAAGTTCACAGGGGGAGGGAGGAGGAAGAGGGCCTGGTGTAGGGTGAGATGGATGGCCGGGAATGATTGACAGCTTTGGTAATGCCATGTGATGATTGGTACATGCTGTAATAGAAGCAGATCCTGTTTACTGCAGCTGCTGGTTGTGAGTGAAACAGTGCCACTGACCCTGCAATATTGTCCCAGTCAGAGCCACAACGGCGGCGCTAGCGGCTAAATGCTAACACAAACCTCACACAAGCACACACACACACACACAAACACACCACAGAGAGAAAGAGAGAGTGAGAGTGTGCATGAGCAAGGGGCAAAAATAGAAGCGAAGCTTATTTGTCTTGTTATTCCTTACACTCTCCCTCACTTCCCCTCAGATAACACACTAAGTTTTTTCCTCTGTTTCTGTCTCAGTGGTGGCCAAATACCATCAGATCCTCACAGCATCTGGTGTATAGCCAAAAGCGAACAGACGTCTGAGAGCTGTTTTTCAAAAGATAACTTCAGCCTCACATAGTTGCCTTTTTAAGGTGGAACAGAATATTAAAATAACACCAACATTAGCCTTGTAAACTGACCCATTTAATGTGGAAAAAAATGTTTGAAAAGGAAAACTGAGAATGAGAAAACATCTGCCTCCAAAAATGGTATTTATTCATTCATTCATTCATTATCTGTAACCCTTATCCAGTTCAGGGTCGCGGTGGGTCCAGAACCTACCTGGAATCATTGGGCGCAAGGCGGGAATACACACTGGAGGGGGCGCCAGTCCTTCACAGGGCAACACACACACACACCAACGGACACTTTTGAGTCGCCAATCCACCTACCAACATGTGTTTTTGGACTGAGGAAGAAAACCGGAGCACCCGGAGGAAACCCACACAGACACAGAGAGAACACACCACACTCCTCACAGACAGTCACCCGGAGGAAACCCACACAGACACAGAGAGAACACACCACACTCCTCACAGACAGTCACCCTGAGGAAACCCACACAGACACAGGGAGAACACACCACACTCCTCACAGACAGTCACCCGGAGGAAACCCACACAGACACAGAGAGAACACACCACACTCCTCACAGACAGTCACCCAGAGGAAACCCACGCAGACACAGGGAGAACACACCACACTCCTCACAGACAGTCACCCGGAGGAAACCCACACAGACACAGGGAGAACACACCACACTCCTCACAGACAGTCACCCGGAGGAAACCCACACAGACACAGAGAGAACACACCACACTCCTCACAGACAGTCACCCGGAGGAAACCCACGCAGACACAGGGAGAACACACCACACTCCTCACAGACAGTCACCCGGAGGAAACCCACACAGACACAGGGAGAACACACCACACTCCTCACAGACAGTCACCCGGAGGAAACCCACACAGACACAGAGAGAACACACCACACTCGAATCGAACCCACAACCTCCAGGCCCCTGGAGCTGTGTGACTGCGACACCTACCTGCTGCGCCACCGTGCCGCCCCAAAATGATATTTAACGAAGGAAAAAAAATTGATAAAGAGGATAACATCAACTGTGACACATTTATCGCTAGAAGCACAGAGAGTTGGATCATATTCCTATCTGCAGTCAATCCTAAACGCTTCCTCTGCACTCAGACGTTTTCAGAAAAACCAGTAGTGCTGTGTTTTCTTGACGTGTCCGTACTCTCCGGAACCTGTTCACATGAATGTAATTGAATGGACAGAGAATGGACCTCGGAAAAAATAACAGCAGTGTTTCTGCTCTGTAATTTAGAGACTGGACATTATTTTCCAAGCACAATTCTAAGTGGTTAGAGGGTAATTGTTGTTAATAACAGTCTGCAGCTCCGAGCGTATCAATAGGTTCGTTCTCACTGGCCGAAACAGCCGTCCAAACGCCTGTCCTATTTTCAGTAATGGCTTTATAACTAATGAGAGAGCTTTCTGAGATAATGTGATATCGATCCGAGGCCTAGAAACAATGACACCAGGCCAAGCATCACTTTAAAGGCTCTCCTCAACTATTACAATGATCAGAGCCTTGCGATGCTGTGTGGAGAGCGCTCTCTGATCTGTTATGACTGGAACAAATGGCTCTTACAGGAACTAAATGTACTCGGAATAATAGGAACTCGCTTCGGAATTTCATCCAGGCTCCTGGCCCCAGCTGACTGCATTGCTGTAATGGGAAATTGAATGCCATTGGTTGGCATTGATGTATAATCACAGCCACAGTCATACATAAATATATATATACACACTTTACAGTGTAGCCTTCCTGAAGTAGGCTCAAGTTTCCCACTTTCAGTGATTGGCAGTTTGGTGCTGCAGATGTTGTTGCTGCCACACAGCTGCAGGATCTCGGGGTCCTGGGTGGGATACTCTTCATGGGTCACTGCGTCTGAGAAGTGTAGTGTGTTCTCCCTATGTCTGTGTGGGTTTCCTCCGGTTGCTCTAGTTTCCTCCCACAGTCCAAACCCACATGTTGGAAGGTGGAGTGTCTGTGTGAGTCTCACTCCAGCATTGCACCATAGGATTGTTCCCTAGGTTCTGGAGCCACCTTGGGTTTCACCCATCACTGATGAAGCGCTCCCAGAAGATGAATGAATGATTTTTTTCATGCACATTAATCATCACGAGAAGAATTGCCCGTTTAACAGATTTAAGACTTTTAAATTTATTTGCAATGTACATGAGCTTCTTTTACTCAGTAAAGGACAATGACCAGCTCGGCTCGGACCGGCACCCCCCATCCCCACCACCAAACCCAGGCTAAACAAGGACCATCATCTATTTGAATCACAGGAAAAGGGCACAATTCGTCATAGTGTTCCTGACGTAGCTTTGGCTGTAATTAATTTACTGTACGAGTGATAGCTCTGCTCTTTACAAAGACTTTAAAATGGGATGTGTCTCAATCACTAGTGAGCTGTCTTGCTCTCTCGCCCATATATAGGAGCATTTCAAAATCAGCCTTTGTAAAAATCCATGGTCACCATCTTGTGCTAATGAAACACCAACAAGAGGATTGTTACAACTCAGCCTAAGCTACAAGAACTTTCTCAAATCCTAGTGTGCAGCCTTGCTCCCTACACCCTACTAGGTAGTAGAGAAATGTTTAAAACCATGAGTACATTCCCACCTAGCATTAACACTCCTCATCACTTGAGATTTTGAAGACTGTGGCAGGGGGCTGTTAATCCATGGATTTGGGATTTTCTTTTCTTTTTTAAATCCAGCCTGAAGGTGTGGCTCATGAAACTGGGAACAGTGAGCAAGATATTCCAGCGTCTTCCCAGATTACGGTATAGAGGAGCTTGGCCTTGATGCTGAAGTTGGAAGCAAGGTTAACGGGATTACGTAAAGACTTCGAGAAGACATTCTCCTCTCTGCTGGGATTTGCAGGCCCAGGCTCTAGAAGTCTCCAAGGCAGAATGGGTCTGATGCACATGGGATCCGTTGCCAAGGAGCTGGAGATGCTATCTGCTGAATGCATGCCCCAGATTCTCAAATAAGCCCCAAATAAGTCGGCTTCAATTGCGGCGAATCATGTCCAATGCAGCGAGCCGAGGTGATCCATAATCCTGACCCAGAAAAACTTCCCCAATCACCCAGCGTAGTCAAACAAGTACAAACAGGTAGCAGGCGTCCAGCCGCTGGGTTTGGGTTAAACTCCTGAACGACAAAAATAACGGAAAACCTGGGATTATTCGTAAGGTTGGTATTATCACCGGGATTGAACCTGATATCAGATTTCTACATAGTGATCATTTTCTCGTGATGTAGTTTTACATCATGAGATGTAACCTAGGGCCAGTTTTAGTTATGTACCAGTTTGTTAATTAACATGTGAGTTGTTTCCGAAAGAGACATGCTCCAATAAATTCTCAAAATGAGACGGACAGACTCTGATAGAAATAAAACCACTGAAAGCCACCAGTAAAAACGACAGTATCCCACCCTGCGTTGTCAAACAAACCCTGTCCAAACAAAATTGAAGTCAAGTGGGTGCTACAGACCCAGAGGTTGATGATAATCCCATCATTTTCCCAGGTCTTTTTTTAATTCCACTCCAGACTGGTATCACTCTCACTCAGTGATCAGGAATCATCTCGCCAGTCACGCTCGAGGGCATCTCACGCTTGTTTGTGGATGACGCGCTAATCCATGCAGAATGAGCACATTTGACCATCGCAGATAAGCTCCAGTGGCTTTTTGGGTGAAGGGCTGCCTCTTGTTTACAGCCTCGATGAGATTGTGGCCTCCAGAGACGTCCTGACAGTTTTACACGTGAGCTACTGGCGTTTATTCACTGTGAATGTGGACAGAATCGCTTAGAGGGACGTTTCTATATCTGAGTTTTAACACGTCACATGTCATGAGAAGTAGCACAGCATTGTATCACTCTGGATGATTGGTTTGACAGCGTTTTGTATTGTTTTGAAACCTCTGTTGGCACAGGTTCACAAATATACTGACTGACCATTGGGAATCTTATAGTACAAAACTCAACAACTAAAAATGTAATCTCAAAGATTATTAGTTAAAAACAAAGTGCACTGGCTACTAGCCTAAGATCACCATCCCCAATAGCAAAAAAATAAATAGGTATTCATCTACCTATTCATTGCCATTACAGCAAAAGAGGGAACACCTTGGTTAACACTGTGTAACTTCAGCAGATTCCTCGATATAGCTTAAAACCACAGCAATAACAAACACACAAACATACAACAGTGCAAATGTACCTTTACAGCTACATAATAGAAGTCCTGGAGGAGGTGAAATGAGGTGTCTGAAATGTAAAAATCTACATATAATATGAGAAAAGGTTGAATCATTAAGAGTACTTTGAGTGTACAACCACAGATACAGCCAAAGGTACCAGTGACACTTTTTCTGACCGTGTAGACTCTAAATTCAGTGAGTGTTAATGTTGACAGAGTGCTGCATTGATGTGGTTGGAGGTGTATCTGGCTCCACTTCAGATGGAGAGTAATAACAAAAGGAAAGGGAGGAGACATGAGAAAAAACTAGTCCCCACAGTTTTAATCGCTGGAGATACCACAAGTTATACAACACCTTCATGTTTGATTTTTCATTTCCACCTTAACACTAGAAGCACCTTGCTCTTTTCCCTGTTGTATCTAGTAGCATGTTCTTTTTGTGCTCTCTCTCTCTCTCTCTCTCTCTCTGAAACTGTGCCTTGTTCACTACATTGTGCACTATTTGGGGTTCCGCCATTTTGTATTAGTGTTCAAAAACAATTTACAGTGCTCTCAAACAATCCCACAATGCACTGCTAAAGATGCAACCCATGTACACTAGCTGGCACAATTGGATACCCATAATGCACTACATTATTTGGTTAAAATCCCGCATGAGTGTCTGAATTTGCTCCTTTGTACCCAGCCCAGTTCCTTATAATAGTGCACTGCATGGTGACAAATATAAGCAGTAGTGAATAGGAGCTATTTTGGACAAAGCAACACATGCTACGCCCCATTAAATGTTTCAGGTGCTGCTGCTGATCTGCAGCTGACGCCGTGCTCTGGTTGGCTGGATTTGTGCAGAACTAATACAAAGGCCTGGTGATTGGTGATTGGTGATTGACTGACTCTTGGCTCCTCCTCTTCCTGCCAGACAGTTTTGTGTGGTGTAGTTGTTCTTCTGTTTGTAACTCTGAATGCTACTGGGTGTAGCATTTTTCTTGCTTCCATTATGGGAAATAAAACATCTTGAGACTTGAAATACTATTGTTTTTTGGTTGATGCCTGCTTCAACAGCCTGTAACTGTCCCACTGAGCTCTGGAAGCATTTACACTGCTGTGACAGACCACTCACTTTTCCCCTTCCACCTTAAATATCATTTTTGGAGGCGGAAGTTTGCCTTAAATGGGTCTGATTAACTTCTTTGTACACCAAGGGCAGAGTCAGTCAAGGCTTTGAAAGGTACAATCACTTCAACTTCAGTTCTAGAAGCTGATAAACTTAAACAGATTCTTGTTTTGAGGGAGAGACCATAATAAAGACGTTAGCCTCATTCAGCAGCTTGACATTCAAGCAGCGTCTGAGCGAAATGACTTCTGCGCTTCTGCTCGTCCTTCACATATCAGCAGCTTCTTTTTCTCCAATTCCGAGCTCATTTGGCTGGAGGCGTAGCTGTCCAGGGAATTCCGCTCTGTTTTGTAACATATGGACAGCGCGCCGTGCCCTGGCTCGTACACCAATTAGTGAAAAATGCTTTCACCTCGTATCTCCACATGTACGATGTAATTAGCAAGAGTGAATCGTGAAATATTGGCAGTAGACAGAATCGCGTACAGGTCAGGTAATTGTACCGGTAATTGTTGGTTTTTGTTAAATGACTGCCATTGTACCACAGTGAGTTCCTACCCCACAATGTCGTTGGATGAGAGACATTCTAGGAGTGCCAATACTGTACAGCAATGGCACTCTGACCAAAGCTTTTCAAGTATTATTTTGCAAAATACATGTAATCTGGCAACAACAGCAGTGCTTACAAAACAGCAGGGGTTGGAACTGTTTTAGTTTCTGTTATTTTCTTTATCTTAAAATTAGAGCTGTTGACCGGTTATTGGAGTTATTAAATTTGGGAGTAGGACCATGGCCGAACTCCTCGCCTCAGCCCGGTATATACCCTGCAAGCTCAGGTCATTTCCACCTTGGACAAACTCACTCCCACCTCCAACCCGTCTGCAGCCTTTCTTACATTCATTTTACCAACGGGAGGTTTGACTTTACATCTGAAGCCACTGTGAAGTCCTGCCTAAAATTGCACTATATTTCTACTCGCCTATCCATATCATTGAAAACCAAAAACCTAAGCATGCAGACTACTTCTACAAGCTCTTTAAATTTTAGTGTGGTACCGTGATAGGATGCCACCTGTGCAACAAGTCCAGTCACAACATTTCCTCACTACTAAATATTCTACAGTGAACTGTCAGGGTTATTATAACAAGGTGGAAGCTGACTGGGAACCACAGCAACTCAGCCACAAAATGATAGGTCATGTAAAATGACAGAACAGCGTCATTGGACGCTGAGGTGCATAATGAGCAGAGGTTACCAGCTTTCTGAAAAGTCAATAACCACAGACCTCCAAACTTCATGTGGCCTTCAGATTAGCTCAAGAACAGTGCGTAGAGAGCTTCATTCCACGGTTGAGCAGCTGCATCCAAGTCTTAAAAACAACCCAGCATTCCAAAACCTCTGGGACAAGATGGAGTGGCAGAACTAATCACATAACATTAGCACCTTCTCTCACTAATGCTTACATGGTGGCCAGCAAATCTTCACAGCAATGTTCCAACATTGTGGAGCAACACTGCCTTCATTTCAGACGGAACATCAGATGACCACAAAAGTCTGGACATGGATAAATGTGTTATCAGGAGTTGGTGTGTGTTAAAGTGGTCGGCTCTAATCTGTATGGCTAGTGCGGTTATTGAAGAACGCTGTGGTGCATGAAATTAAGTGTACACACTGACCACCCTTTCGCCATCCCACTCTCTCTCTCTCTCTCTCTGCTCTCTCTCTTAGCTGCTAACTTTTCTCCCCTTTCTGTCCCTGTACTGCAACTTTAATTAGTCCAAAAACTGCCACATTTGCAGTAAAGTCAATGGAGAGACGGAGGTAAAGTCACCCAGCTCTGATCAATTCTGTTCCCCTCGCTTCTCCAAGCTCTGCCCTCTCCCTCCCCCATGCTCCGCTAAGCTTGCGGAATGCTAATGGCAGTCAACAGCACTTCAAGGAACCATGGAAAACTATTCCCCACGCCTTGGGGACCTGTGCAAAATCCCCAAACAACATTTGATATATCTATAGTAAATAAAACCCCCAGAGGTTCTTGGGCATGACTTTTTAACTTATTCTAACTACTTACAAAATTTAAATTTAAACAGCAGATTTTAACATGATACTAAATAATAAAGCTTTATTTAATAGTTTAATGTGTGCCTTATCTGTGGGTAATTATTTAAAACTAAGATTTATATCTTAGGGGGGTGTGTGTGTGTGGGGGGGGGGTGTACAGGACTTGAACTCTTCTGATTTCAACTGGATAAGCTGTCCATAATGGTCAGTTATGATGCTCTCTCTCTCTCTCTCTCTCCCCTTTACTTGTCCTATGACGCTCGTCCTGACCCACTTTCTGTTCCGACATCTGGAGATCTGCTACTAACCTGACACACCAAATTTCACATCACTCACATCACTCGCTCACGGGGAAAGCGCGAGTAGAGGACAGGAGACGGTGAGAGAGAGAGAAAGAGAGAAAATAAATGTTACAAACATTAATATTAACGCCCCTATAGTGTTTGTACGTTGGCACTGAACCTCATAGTGGTGCAGGAGTGATGGAGGGATGCAGACATGGATGTGTTGCTATGGCAACAGCATAATAAGCAAATCCTAATTGAAAATAGAAGGAATGGATGGGATTGGATGTGACCCTAGCGTACCCAGGGTGTATGATGAAAGTTGACTGAGCACGTGCGAGGTCTGGAAGTGTAACCGCAGCATAACCGGAACATTGCTGTGAGACTGGCGCATGGAGGATGGTGAACGATAATGAGCATGCGTTTGAACAGCTGCTCACCTGCGTAACAGCACAGTGCCCAGATGTTTCAAAGCGAGACTGACTCCAAGGGCACTCTGCTGTAATGGGGGACGGTAATGACCTGCTACTTTGGAGATGGGCTCACGATCCACTGTAGGAACTGACGTCCACGACAAAAACTTTATAAAAACGAAAGGCCCACAGAAATTTCTTCAAAATGTACAAAATCAAAATATCTATCGAATATTAATATGATATTTGTTTGATATATTCTCACTTCCTCTGAAATGATGGGTTCCATATGGATTTCATATCTCCATTAGGACAACAACACTATAATCACACAGCCATAGGAGCAACACACATAAATCTTGGATGATTGAATAAATGGATGTATTTTGCTGAACCATCAGACTGTCAGGTGTGTGTCTGTGTGTGTTTGTGTGGGCGCATGTGTGTGATGTGGTCTTGCTGTGTAGCGAAAAAATGCAAAGAGACAAGAGTCCATGTAAAGGACAGCTGCTCTCTTCAGCAAAGCATTTAACAGATGGACAGAAGCAAGAGCGCTGACCCGGGCAAGCAACAATACACACACACACACACACACACACACACACACACACACACACACACACACGAGTGCCAACACTGATCCAAAACTCAAGTTATGGAATATGTACCCCTCTCTTCTACATTCGCACTCACTCTAAACATAGATCTAAAGCACTGTAAAAATGATGGGGAGGCACGGTGGTGCAGCAGGTAGGTGTCGCAGTCACACAGCTCTAGGGACCTAGAGGTTGTGGGTTCGATTTCCTCCGGGTGACTGTCTGTGAGGAGTGTGGTGTCTTCTCTCTGTGTCTGCGTGGGTTTCCTCTGGGTGACTGTCTGTGAGGAGTGTGGTGTGTTCTCTCTGTGTCTGTGTGGGTTTCCTCCGGGTGACTGTCTGTGAGGAGTGTGGTGTGTTCTCTCTGTGTCTGCATGGGTTTCCTCTGGGTGACTGTCTGTGAGGAGTTGGTGTGTTCTCCCTGTGTCTGCATGGGTTTCCTCCGGGTGACTGTCTGTGAGGAGTGTGGTGTGTTATCTCTGTGTCTGTGTGGGTTTCCTCTGGGTGACTGTCTGTGAGGAGTGTGGTGTGTTCTCACTGTGTCTGCATGGGTTTCCTCTGGGTGACTGTCTGTGAGGAGTTGGTGTGTTCTCCCTGTGTCTGCATGGGTTTCCTCCGGGTGACTGTCTGTGAGGAGTGTGGTGTGTTCTCTCTGTGTCTGTGTGGGTTTCCTCCGGGTGACTGTCTGTGAGGAGTGTGGTGTGTTCTCTCTGTGTCTGCATGGGTTTCCTCTGGGTGACTGTCTGTGAGGAGTTGGTGTGTTCTCCCTGTGTCTGCATGGGTTTCCTCCGTAGGTGAGATGTGTGAGTGAGTGTATGTGTTGCCCTGTGAAGGACTGGCGCCCCCTCCAGGGTGTGTTCCTGCCTTGCGCCCAATTATTCCAGGTAGGCTCTGGACCCACTGCGACTCTGAACTGGATAAGGGTTACAGATAATGAATGAATGAATGTCTTCAAGATAAATACTGTAACATTACTATTAATAAATATCAAAGGGTGTAAAACATACTGCCTTAATGCTGCAGATTTAGTGGCATCTCCCACTAAGATGCCACTCACCCCTCCCTATTCTATCCAATAGGATAAAGTCCTATCTGAAGCTACAGTTTTTACTGAAGAAACATGGCGGTCCATTACTGTGCCCTCTTTTGGAAGAGGACACACACCCTGTGTAGATATTAACGGCTCATTCTAGAATACACACAGCGGTTTGTGGTGGCAAGTGAAGATTATACCTTACTGAGAACATGGGTTTGTTTACTCCATACCTCTTTAAAGATCAACCCCTCACTGTACCTTTACAGTTCCAGTTCAAGAAGAGCTTTATTTTTAATATGTTTCTATGTTTATTTCCTAACACTGTATATTACAATATAAAACAATAGCAACAAGCTGATGTTATAAACAAAGAGGAGAGTCATTATCTGCCCTTATCTTTCATCTAATTGACAAATATATCCAGATACATTCTGAGGCAAAGTGGGAATAAACACTGTTGCATTAATATTCATATTCTCATTTATATTCTTATTTATATTCATATGCCAAAAGCTTTTTATCTGGCAACTCATGCATGACAAAACACCTCAGCCAAAATTGACACGTCGTCCATAAAGCAAAGTAGGGAACAGCCATTTTCACGGTTAGAGCCACTGCTGCTCTGAAGCAGACACTAATGTAAAGAAATGGAGCGACTGTTTCCTGTAATGAACCCCCACTGAAACCATTCCCAGATCCTTTATGAGGTGATTCTTACACCGTGTCCCGACTGCAAGAAACGTGAGTGAGTGACACGGCAGAGCAGCGCAACACGCGTCTATATCACAAACGGCAAGTCTGTGCATAATGTCAGAACATTAAAGAGCTGCTGACCAATGAGAAAACAGCTTGAGAATTTATGTAAAACGGGGCAATGTCTTAGACAAGCTGTTTTTCAGAGCTGCAGAGCAGTGCCATGTGTCAAAAATAGGAATCAAACTACACTATATATACTTTATAAACACACCCTCATTTATAAAGCAGTAGGAAACCAATTGAGTTATTAATATCTCAGAATTATTCATTGAATGTGGTGCAGTTAAAGCATACATTTCTTCTACAGAGACCATTTCGACAGGTTCAAACATTAGCACATAAAGAACCACAATAATGGGCGGCACGGTGGTGCAGCAGGTAGGTGTCGCAGTCACACAGCTCCAGGGACCTGGAGGTTGTGGGTTCGATTCCCGCTCCGGGTGACTGTCTGTGAGGAGTGTGTTGTGTTCTCCCTGTGTCTGTGTGGGTTTCCTCCGGGTGACTGTCTGTGAGGAGTGTGGTGTGTTCTCCCTGTGTCTGTGTGGGTTTCCTCTGGGTGACTGTCTGTGAGGAGTGGGGTGTGTTCTCCCTGTGTCTGCGTGGGTTTCCTCCGGGTGACTGTCTGTGAGGAGTGTGGTGTGTTCTCCCTGTGTCTGCATGGGTTTCCTCCGGGTGACTGTCTGTGAGGAGTGTGGTGTGTTCTCCCTGTGTCTGCGTGGGTTTCCTCCGGATGCTTTAGCTTTCTTGAAACTTCTTGAAAGTAAACACAGACTGAAAGTGTTACAAAACTAAAAAGCTTGAGTTCAACTTAGTTTTTTGTGGTAATTCAAACAGTGAATGGAAATTTACCAATAATAACTTAACAGTAGTGCTCCAGAATCGTTGCTTTAAAGAATGGCCGTTATTGGTTGTGACTGGTAGTCTACAGGTGGCACTGTTTAACCAAATCCACTCAATCCACTGTAACAGAACCAGAATCACAGAAGCAGAGCTGTAAACTCTTGTGGAAGAACCTGGGGATTGTCTCAGTCAAATATGTAGGACTTCTCTCGGCTGGATTATTAA
Organism: Hoplias malabaricus; assembly: GCF_029633855.1. NCBI lineage: Eukaryota > Metazoa > Chordata > Actinopteri > Characiformes > Erythrinidae > Hoplias > Hoplias malabaricus. The sequence continues at coordinate 1,798,631 of NC_089812.1, read as the reverse complement.
ACTCTGTGTGCCATTTTTGAGTGTGTGTGCTCCCTGCGACTCAATCCTGTCGATACAGAAGGTGGACTGAAGGTAAATCATTGTAATGATGTAATTAGGCTAAAATAATGGCTCTGAAAGCGACAGATCATTCCTGGTGTCCCTGAATGTGCAGGAACAGCAGTTAAAGTGTTAATAAGTAGTTGACCTTGCTGTTGTGGAGTGTGTGTCACCTGCTGAGCGCTAAAGTGCTGTAATTCAAAGCTAAAGGCCCATTAGCGCTGCGCTACATGTGTGAGGGATGGAGGTTTACTGCCTATGCAGAATGAGCTGAAATTACAGATTGTTATATAGTAGCAGGGTAAAATGATGTACCATGGAGGTGGACTGAACATCGACTAACAGAAAAACACGGCATATGTACAGGGTGGGCCATTTATATGGATACACCTTAATAAAATGGGAATGGTTGGCGATATTAACTTCCTGTTTGTGGCACATTAGTATATGGGAGGGGGGAAACTTTTCAAGATGGGTAGTGACCATGGCGGCCATTTTGAAGTCGGCCATTTTGGATCCAACTTTTGTTTTTTCAATGGGAAGAGGGTCATGTGACACATCAAACTTATTGGGAATTTCACAAGAAAAACAATGGTGTGGTTTTAACGTAACTTTATTCTTTCATGAGTTATTTACAAGTTTTTGACAACCAATGTGTTCAAAGTGCTGCCCATTGTGTTGGATTGTCAATGCAACCCTCTTTTCCCACTCTTCACACACTGATAGCAACACCGCAGGAGAAATGCTAGCACAGGCTTCCAGTATCCGTAGTTTGAACACTGTAGATTGAAATACCACCTTCCACCTAAGCTCCTCCTGTGAAGAATGTGATGTCATTTGTGTCTAAATACAGTCCATGTACAAATACAACTCTAGGACTAACTATAATGAACTCAGTGGAAAGGTTCTGTCACCTTCAGGTTAAGACTAGTTCCCTTTGTCTGTGATGGTTGTCGATTACTCAATAATACAATAGAAGCCCAAACTACTTTGAAGGATCCCAGAGAACTACAGAATATTTAAGATGAGCCTAGATGATCACAGTGGAGCACAGAAAACTACAGAGGAACACAGAGAAGAACACTGACAGCCTCAAAAATGTCCAACGGTGTGAGCGTATGTTGCCTTGTGAGCCATCCAGGGTGTGTTCCTGTCTTGCATCCAGTGATTCCTGGTGGGCTCTGGACTGAGGTGGTCATTACCATATCTGACCTCCTGGGAAAGCTTGAGTGGTTCCAACAAAGTGCGCTGTATTTTGGTTTCCAATAAAGTGGCCTATATGTGCCTTGCTTAGTGAAAACAGATCCCAGAAATGGGACGTTAGAAACAAAGGCGAATGCGTTCCTGTGCTGATCACTGATGAATGCAGTAGAGTTGGGATAATAAGGACTGCAGGAAGTTGCTGTGACCTAGTGGACTAATAACGAGGGGTGTTTCTGATAAAGTGGCTGGTTCAATTTCAGATGAAACCCATTCTGTATTCTGTAGAGGTTGATAAACTTGACTGAGCGAACCCTTTGTTTCTGGCCCTCAGTCTCAGCCCCGGTCCCAAGTGTTCCCTCTCAGTAACGCCTGGAGCCCCGGAGGACATGTTTGTGAAGTATATAAATAAAGGCGGAGAGCAGTTTCTTATTCTCCTTATTTATTTCCAGGGTTTTATATGTTTTCTGTTTCTGTGCAGAGGGAACAAAGCCAGGGCAGAGGAAGGCTCCCCGGGGCCAGACAGTTGAGCAGCTGAAGTGTACCGAATCTAATTAATAAAGTCACGAAGCAAGGACCCAGACTTAAAAAGCGCCAGGGCTGTGGGCAGGATGTGGACACTGAGCAGAAATGATGGTCAGCCCAGGGGTCAAACGCCGAGACGCCCACTCGGTTCCTCACAAGTGCAAGTCCAAAAAAGTCGCTGGGAAAATTTTATGTGAATCCTTTCTGACTCGTGGCTTATTGAAACAAAACGCTCATCCACCATTTTTCTCCACTCTCCTGGGAGGGGTTTGCTGTGAAGATTTGATGGAATTCTGCCACATAAACACTGACTCCTTGTACCAAAGGTATTGGCTGGAGTAAACATTTAAATCCCTCTGGTCCGTGCTTGGTATTGGGCATGGTGACACTAGGCTGTTGTGCATCTCCTTATGGAAATCTCTACAGGACTCACACACTTGTGGGGAAATCATTCTGTCCATAAATATTTGGCCCCTCGTCTTCAAGAGTGCAGTTCAGAGCTTAAAATAGTTTTGAATCAATCTCAATTTTGGGGCAAATATCACTGAGGAGATTAATGGAATATTGTCTCAGATCCATATTGATCACTTGCGGCCACTCTCCCCATCTCCACAGAAACAAATCCATCAGTGACAGCTGTCCACTTTGATCCCATCTCATCCCTGATCTGATTTACATCGCAGTGGGCAGGACATAGTTAATAATTCAGACCAAATCTGCACTTTTTGTTCATGTCATGAGGTCATTTACGATGGGGACATTGGGGACATGTTCCCACCACTCTCTGAAATGGCTGATTTTGCCCCTCCATCTATTTAAATGTGTACGCTGAGTGTAATATATATGGAATGTTTTTGGAAATCCTCTTTAACAGTCCTCTGCCTGTTGCTACTCCTTCAGGTGAAACCTCTGCAGGTGCCTGAATAAACTGGTCATACTTCCACCCCTCCAGATATTTCCAGACTGAAACTTCTCCATTTGCCCACCCAGTTATTGGCTGAAGATGCCACAGGTTATATGTAAGAGGTGGAATGGAACCTGGATCGGTGATGTAACTCATTACATTGTGATATGTTACTGTGGGGGCAGCACGGTGGGGCAGCAGGTAGGTGTCGCAGTCACACAGCTCCAGGGACCTGGAGGTTTTGGGTTCGATTCCCGCTCCGGGTGACTGTCTGTGAGGAGTGTGGTGTGTTCTCTCTGTGTCTGCGTGGGTTTCCTCCGGGTGACTGTCTGTGAGGAGTGTGGTGTGTTCTCCCTGTGTCTGCGTGGGTTCCCTCCGGGTGCTCCAGTTTCCTCCCACAGACGTGGGACACACGTTGGTAGGTGAATTGGAAACTCAAAAGTGTCCGTAGGTGTGAGTGTGTGAGTGAATGTGTGAGTGAGTGCATGTCACTCTGTGAAGGACTGGTGCCCCCTCCAGGGTGTATTCCCACCTTGCACCCAATGATTCCAGGTAGGCTCTGGACCCACCGTGACCCTGAACTGGATAAGCGGTTACAGATAATGGATGGATGTTACTGTGGGTTCATGGTCCAGAGCAAGCTACAGACTGGTATTTGGATCAGTGGATCACACTTGTCCATTTGATATACGATGTGTGAACAACACAAATATCAGACCCAGTAAAGACACAGGACCATATTGGACCCATCTCTTGGAACCCAAAGTAGAGAGAAGGTTCCTCTGGTATCTCTCTACAGCCTGGAAACAGAACCAGTGAATGGTAACATACCTGTCCAAACTCCCATCTAAGCCTACACTTCTAATATGCCACTGAATTGAGCACAACGCAGTTGTGCACATGTTCGCGGTCTTAAACTTGTGAAACTGAATGTGAAACTGTTAGGAAGCCTACAAAAGAAGAGTATAATTAGCTGCTAGTGATATTCAGAATATCTAAATGACCTTCAAGCCCTGAGCCCAGACCTCAGCATCAGTTAAATAGGTTTGGGATTGACTTTGTTCATGCCACCAGCTTTTGAGACTGAACTCTGGGGATCTGGAGGTGCCCTGAAAAGAACGGAAGGCAGTATGTTGTAGCTATTATACTAAAGGCTAGTTGTCCGTTTCTCTACCATCTGGACAGTGTGTAAATATTAACATGAACCCAATGAAGAACAGGTGGCTCCCACTTTGCATTAATGAAATGACGGGAAGAAAATTAATGACTGTCAATTCCTGTTGATGATGCAGATGATTGAAAGTCTCTGAACGTGTGTGTGGACCACCTGTCTGAATATTTTCCCCTCTACCAAGGCATCATATTCCTTTCTCTGGCTACTGGAAAAGTGGTCAGACTTCTTGACTTTGGGGTAAACTTGATCTCGAATGAGCCCCAGAACAGTGTGTGCAACCGTTGGGTCAGTAACTACAGTCTACATCTAAAGACGTGTGCATCTCAGGATTTGATGCCATTTGGCCACATAAATATAAGTGTGGGTGAGTATGGAGGCTTTATACTCTTCTTGCCAACACTTGGCATTGGATATAATGACCTTTGGATCACATGTAGCTGCTCCAAAGATTGTCCCAAAGGTATCAGATGGTGCTTCATTTCTCTACAACGCATTGCAGGGAGGCTCTATACTCCTCCTGCCCTTGGCATTGGCATCATGCTTGTCTAAGGGGTCGAGCCAAATTGTGCCCTGAGTACAAGAGGTGGACAAATATTTGCTTAAGTACTTTACGTTCCCTAAAGCCCTCCAGTACAGCATATACTCCAGGGCCTCCTCGCAGTGACTGTGCCTGGTATCCCTTCAGCAGAAGGCGTCCAGGTGGCATCCTTATCACACGCCTGACTCACCTCAACTGGCTCCTCTCAATGTGAAGGAGCAGTGGCAGCTCTACTCCAGGCTCCTCCCTGATCGCTGACCTCCTCATCCAATAACGGAGAATGTGTCCAGCTGGCCAGAGAAAACTCATTCCAGGCATTCTTACAGCGCATTACAGCCTTTTGCTGCAGCATCACCTCAGCTGTTATTACTGATTACACTTCATTGCTTTGGAACTCGGAACTCTGACGGTCGGCTCAGATTTATTTCACATCCGTTTATTTCAGAGCCGCATCGTAGATTTCTGCTGAACTTCTGCATTACTGCGAGAACACCCGTCCTGGGCTGTTTCTCCTTAGGTCAGCAACAAGGGCATGAGCTCAGACTTTACAAACAGTCAAACAAGCAGCGGGGATCAATGCACTTGGACAGGGCTGTGGACAGTATCGGCTCAATACTGAACCCGCTGCCAGGCATCGATTAAAACAGTACCGTCCAAGCAGATTCGGTTCTGTCTCGCTCTGCTCTGTGTTTATGGTTGACCCATACTCTGGCAGAATCCGCCAGTAGTGCCTTTTCTGTGCTGCTCTCAGAAAGCTGATCTAGTGTTTCAGAAAAGTTTTGTCTTTCAGTACACTTCACATCTCTGTCATACCTTCTTTCTCTCTGAGAAAGTATGGACACTACTGGTGTCGTTCCACTGGTCAGTTTTGTCAGGCTCAGTCATCAAGGTTTGAAATCCAGTTCCAGGAGACCTGTACCACCCCAGAGCCCCCAATCTGAATACAGCCAGCTTTTGAGATTTGTTGTGTGATTGGACTCAGGAGAAGGTTGCTCCCCTAATCCAAGGAGCATCTGAATATTTTCAAACGACCATGGTGTAATTTTATGAGCTGCTGTTGTGATTTGTATAAAACAAATTTCAGCGCTAGTGTATGTTGTAAATTTTACAAGCGGCTAGTTTGTGCGGGAGGTCTGCATTTCACCATTTAAACAAGTCTCTCTGGCCAATCAGCACTCTGTAAGGTTTACACGTCATGTTTAGTACCTAATCGGCTCACTTCGAACCAGGCGTAATCAGGGACAAAAAAGTACTCTGTTCTAGGGACGAGTATCGACCATGCAGTGGAAAAGCACCGTATGTTGTTTGGAGATTTGACAGATGGATAATTTGTGCTGGATGTCTGCATTTCATAATGATTGACAAGTCTCTCTGGTAATCCAGTGCTCTGCAAGGTTTACACGTCCTACTCGGCTCGTTTGGAACCATGAGCGAGCAGGGACTAAAAAAGTCCCCGGACCAGGTACCAGACTTGCCTAATGGAAAACCAAAAACGCTGAGAAGAGCCAAGTCAAGTAAAGTACACACCATGCAGTGGAAAAGCACCATAATGCTTTCATGGCTGCTGTCATATCCACACAGCAATGTTTCAGTATCAAGCCTTACGCATTTCAAGTAGAAAAGAGGGTGTTACTGCAGTAAAAAGGAACACACACCCTAATGATTCCTTACATGATTCCTTTTCTGGGGAAATCTTTAATATGAAGAACCATACTGTAATGGTTCTAGAGAGCACCTATAGTCCTCTGTCCTAAAGAGAACCGTGTACCACCTGAGACACTTGTCTAATTTAAAGTTTTTTGACATTTTAGCTCTAGTTAAAAAGTGCAAACACTGGGATTTTTTTCTCCCGTAGCTCGCGAGTTCTCGCTGTTCTTCTGCGGAACAGGTTCTGCGGCTGCTGAGCTCTGATAAGGGTTGAAGAGAAAAGCTAACGCTGTCTGAGACGTTTTTGAGTTTGCGATAGGCTCTGCAGATTCGCTCTTGCAATTATTCATCAAAGGGGAAAGGCAAGGAGACACAGGGGACACAGCAGAGACGAGGAGAGAAGACGAGAGACAAAGAGGAGAAAAAAGGAGAGGAGACAAGGAGAGACGACATGAGATGAGAAGAGAAAGGAGACAATGAAACACAATGAGACAGAGATAGTGAAGGTAAGATGATGAGAAATGTGGAGAGACAAAAGAAAGATGCTGCTTTACTACATGATACTCACTTGCATTCAGTTACAGTGCATTGTTAGAAAAGAGGAAGGTGTGGATTAGAGTAAATCCACTCACCAATTTTATCATTATAATTTTTCTCTCTAAATGCCTGGCCAATCCATATTTCACCCAAACATCTATAGTACTCTGCAAAAGAGACTGCCCTGCTGTGGCTATTAAAGCTATTCATTTGCAGCTTCATGACAAAGGATGTTTAGCCCACAGAAGCAAACATTAGCACAATATTTACTCTGAAACGTCTTCTTTGATCGGTTCATCATGAAATCGACAGATTTCCTCTTGTATATGATTCAATGAACCTTTTATACATGGTCCTATACCACCTCAACTTACTCCATCGTTACCTGGTGAAATGATTATTGTCTTCAGTACTTCATGTAATCCTATATGGCACAACCATCTGTGCAGTGAGCGGAGGGGGCTTTTTGCGGCCAAGCTGCTGATCACACACTGCCCCTGACTAGGAAGCAAGCCCAGAAAAAAAGCAACAACCAGGGCTGCAGTCACATGGCTCTTCTCACTCGATTCGGCCCTGATTACCTGTCAGCGTTCTCAGTGAGAAACACCCAGAGGGCATGTGCGGAGATGGAGAGATTCAGCATGAGAGACAGAATCACAGACACGTTTAGTGGACTGTTTGATTTGACTGTGGTTTAAAATTCTGCTTGTGGCTGTAAATAAACGGCCTGAAAGCCAAACTGCTCCTGCTTAAATGTAGCGCCTCCTCAGGGTGGGACTGTCTCTGCCAAACCCTGTTTGCCAAGAGTGTAGAGAAGGAGTATTAATGCATTTATGACTTCACAGTCCTTTATTGAACCATTAACTTTACTAAGCATCCCTTTAAGGCAGTGTTTAATCAAATAGACTTTTTTTATAAAATCCAGAGAATGTTTCCTCACGGGCCACTCGTCCTCTGGTCTGTATGTGAGGAAAAAGGTCTGGTGTTTGTACGCGAACAGGGCTCGGGAGCGCTCTCCCTCTGTTATGGCTACATTACTTGAGGAGGAACTGACTCCAAATTTGGGGACCACTTACTGCATGAAAGTAAACGCATACCGAAAGTGCTACAAAACGTAATCAGCTCCAGTTACAAAAGAGTTTCTGTGGTAATTCAAACCTTACACTCAAGTTCAACTTCAACCATTAACTACAGCCAGATTCATTCTCAAACTTACCGTTCCACCTTAAAAGATACGTAACTTGTGAGCAAACACAAACAGCAGGGGGAGTATTTTTATTTATTTATTTTTTGCTGTTAGAACAGTTCTCCAGAATCATCTACGTTGCCTTTAAGGAACCTTTCCCAGGCCGTAGGGTGTGTATCTGGGCTCTGAATCTGAATCTGGAGCTGTTTAAATCAGATTCGGTATCACTTAGTTCTGTTTTCCAGTTTTCCTCATTTGCTCCGGTTCCACTATCATTCTGCAGCTTGATTTATTGCAAAGGTTTTTAAACGTGTGTGTGTGTGTGTGCGCACGTGTTATCATAGCTGTGGAGTGGAGTGGCATGAGGCCGAGTGTAATTAGCCCTCGCTTGAAACTGGAGAGGCGCTAATCTGGAGCAGAGACCAGAGAGAGATAATTACAGTAGCACTGAGCTTTCATTGTGTTTGAAGTGGATCTTCACAGGGACGGTGCGCCGGCGATAGGAGGCAAGCGCACCACCTGCACCTCGTAACCCACGACAAGCAGGAACCAAGCATTCCTGGAAAGAATGATTGGAACCACAACTGAAAATTATCCTCCTGTGCTAAAACAAAGAAAGCAAATTTCTCACACACATAAACCACTCTCTTAAAATGCTCTTAGCTACAAATCTCCATGTTTGCTAACATCTGGTGCTGCCTAGGGGTCAGAGCTGTCTCTGAGGAAAGTGTGTGCCCTTCTTTGTGTACGTGAATGTATCCTAGACCCTGTGAAGCTTGGATGGGAGCGAGGCGACGAGAAACTTGGACTGCGATCAAGCCGCCTGTTCTCTGCTGGCTGTGGTGGTGATGCAAGCTGGGGCAGTTTTGGTGTGTGTGTTTATTCAGTGTAATTGTAGCGTGTTGAACAGACTGCAGACACAGCGTCTGTAAATATGTCCAAACAGATGTATACCATCCAAACGGAAGCTGCGCTAATGGATTTTATCAGCGTTAGCCACCAGTGCATCAACACGGAGGCCACAGGCTGCAGAAGAACATAGTGCTAGAGCAGGTTGTCCTGTAGTCCATCTGCATACGCTGTTTGCCCCCTTTTAACTTGTTCGTCGATGCTCAGGACCTCCAGAGGACCACCACAGAGCAGGTACGGTTTGGGTGGTGGATCATTCTCAGCTCTTTGTGCGAAGTGTAAAGTACTGAGCCTATCATCTAGGGATGAAGGTGATGTCTCAGCTGTCCGTCGCTAGGAATCTTAGGAAGCACAATAGGCCTCGCACTCTGGGTGGGCGGGATTGCCTCCTTCCTCCCCTCAGCACAGGACAGCATCTGTCAGCTGATGTGATGGACCTGGGTAGTCATTGCTTTCCTCTGGTGCATGGGTCTGTCCAGTGTTAGTGGCACATTAGTAGCAGTGTGAAAAAGGTTGGTGGTAGACATCACATATCTAGGAGGAAGTAAGTGCATGTCCTCACACTCCCACTGTGTTTGAAGGTTAGCTGACAGCTAATGGCTTATGGGGAGAACTGAAGACAATGACAGATGAAGGGAAAATTCAAGATGACCAAAGGTAAAGAGGAAAATAATGTGAATACACATTGAACTTTTCATTTTGACTCAACTGCTGTACCATGTGAGGTGAAGTCGCAACGATGAACAGGGTGCAGACTCATTCAGATCTACTTACTTTAACTTTGTTAAAATCAAGCGACATAACTAGCACTTTTAAAAACAAAATAAATGTATTAAACATAGACGCAGGTGTGTTTCCTCCGCGACCCCTTGCTCAGGAACGCCTGAGAGTAGCTCAGTTTAACTACTTCCTCTCCCTCTGTCTCTTCTTTAAGAAGAGTAATAGCTCACATTTGATCTGACAAATGAGCTTTTGTAGTCCTCTCCTCATTAGCATATCAAAAGGCAGCGCTGTCTCATGGATGTGAGATAAGGAGGGAGATTAAAGACAGACTTCGAGAAAAACTTCCACCGCAAATGGCATCCGACAACAGCCGCACTCTTTGAAGCAAGACTTTTTCGAAGGCTTAGGGAGCACGGGATCGCTGCAGTGAAGCTGCCAGAGTCCTGTCACGGTCAGCAAGTCAACCATAAAGTCTTTGGATGGCATCCAAATGCAATTCTGGGATGTTAGCACTACTAAATGCTGCGTATATTTTAAGTTGCATAAACCAGTAGATCTGTGGAATACTGTAATCTCATCACCCCCCTTAGGGGGCGCTAATGCAGCACTGTAAACAGGGATTCATCCAGTATTCCTGCTAAAATGATGGCTGTTAAACAGGACTGTTGTCCTCTCTTCACTGCGATAACAGCCTCTACTCTTCTGGGAAGGCTTGACACTAGTGTAGGGACATTAATGAGGTCATGTGCTGATGTTGGATGATTAGTTCTGGCACTGTAAGTCATATCAAAGGTTTTGGACGGAGCTGCAGCACTCCAAAGGGCACAGCTCCACAGCTCAATACCGGGGGTCTATACGCCCCTGTGGCCAGCTCTTGGCATTGGGCATGGGAGGTGTCCCTGCAGATAGCAGTTGTAGCCAAATAACTCATGGCTGTTAAAAAAACATTGTCTTAGCTTTTGAAACAGCAATAAAAAGAAATAAAACCCCAGATTACATTTTTGTTGCTCATAGGTTGCTCAGGAGAAACAATGGTGATTCTCCTAAAATTCCTTAGGATAAATAAAAATGAGACAAAAAAGAGACATGAGACGAGAAAGAGAGAGAGAGAGAGATACTGAAAGACTTTACTGAGATACTGAGGAGACACATGAGACTTCTGATGTCTTTATCTCAGGAGACACATTATTGCAGCAGGAGACTTATGTCCGTCTCCTTTGTTTTTCCATTGGATCTCGTCTATGAGAAACTACAGAGACATTAAAAAGATTTCCTTTATTATTATTTTTTCCCACTGGGATATGATTCCTCCTACTTTGCTTTTTTAAGGACACTTTACTTGTCTCTTCGCAGGACACTGGACAGTGGACATTGACATCTACAGGATGGCAGAGCATGTGGGTCATGACCCAAATGTTTAGCAAACCTCAAATTCCTGTTGACATGCATCTGTGGCATGACATTTCACTTTTCTGTTTCCATTTTCCCTCAACCTTCACAAACAGATCCTCTCTCTCTCTCTCTCTCTCTCTCTCTCTCTCTCTCTCTCTCTCTCTCTCCTGGAGGACAGTGATGAATAGCAGCCCGTTGTCATTGCTCTTTGCACGACAGCAGCCCAAAGACTGTATGTTTCAGTGAGACGTAATCTCTTTGTGTCTCTGGTTGAGAGGGATGTGATAACCCTGACTTCACCTCGATCCACCATTGTCCAGCCACTACCTCACCCCACAGAGTCTGATATGGATATAAATGACCCACAAGGCCATCAATTTGTAGGAAGGACTGCTTTCCACTGGCTAGTGGGTGGCCATTCTCAGATTGTTGGGAGACAGAAGGGCAGCAGTTATGGCCCAATCAAGTGTCAGAGGAATGAAAAGGCATCAGGCCACATGATACACAGTGATGGGACTTGGGAAAGAAATGGGGGGAGAGTTTGAGCATTCATAAAGCAAGTCTCTCTTCTTGGCTAGCCGTCTTCTAAAGAAAAAAGAAGGAGCTAAAACTGACCTAGCTCGTGATCTAAACTAAAGGGAGAATACTTATTACAGCAAAGAAAGCTGGAATATATATATATATATATATATATATATATATATATATATATATATATATATATATATATATATATATATATATGGATATAAATGACCCACAGCATTGTTGCTCCCAGGAAGGAATGAGTTCTACTGGCTGTGCTAGCAATCTGGAGACTAGCAGGCTACGTTAATGCCAGGGACATTGGAAAGGATTTGCACCACATCACACCCAGAAGACACATCACACACAGGGATGACCCCTTAGACAGAAACAGAGAAGAGTTGGGAAAATTTCCTTAACTTTCCTGGTCAAAATGGTAGGTCTTTGCCAAGCGACGTTAGGCTAATGAAAGAAAGATAGCTTAGCAAGAAAAACCTATGCTAGTAGTAGAAATCAAACTCGAGATGTGATGTTCTGACCTTCCACACAATGGTAATCTAGCAAATTAAGCTAAACTAACATCAGCGGGGAAATTAGCAAACAACAGCAAGCTTAGCAGGTGATATTTAACCTAGCGAGAGGAGACAATAGCTAATCCAGTCAAGTAAACATGTGCCATCGTTACAGTCTAGTGAGTAAAGGTTAGTCATACGGCTAGGTTGATAGGAAAGTTAGCATAGTAAGAGAAAGTGATGTAGCTAGTGAAATCTAACCAAAAAGAGCAGCAAGACTAGGAGGAAAGCAACTACCAGCGTAAGAGGCTAGACTAGCATTAGAAACCAAACTATAGAGGGAAAGCAATCCACTGAAGCAAACTAGGAAAGTTCGGAAAATGAACCTAGCGATCAAGTAAGCACAAGATTCCCTAGGGTATACAGTCTACCGTTTGTGAGGGCGATACGGTTTCTGAGGGAGAAGGAGACAAGTTAAGGGAGCCGTTCTCTCACCGAAGAAAATCCTTCAGACGAAACGCTTGTCTCCTTATTATTCAGAGCCTGTAACTGATGCAGGTAAAACAAACGAGTCCAGAGCCAGAGCGGAGCAAGTGCAAGTGTGTGTGCTTTTATGACAGTGTGGGCTCGCTGCGTATGGACACCATGAATAATTTTTTAATGCCATGTTTTCTGCCAGAACTTCTTCCTCTTCTGATGTACACTGGGCTCCGTTTGAGCATTTTCACCCTCTTCACTCATAAGCATCATGTCCCACCTGAGCAGTTCATCCTCTGTCACGTTGCCAGAGTCTTCATTTTTGTAGATTTCCAGCTCTCATTTCATGGGCAAAATATTTAAACACTAGCTCCACTGTTGTCCACTGAAGTCTTCTCTAAATCAGAGGTCAGTATTTCCAGGTCAAGATTCCAAGCCAGGATTTTGCAATGGCTGACTGGTGTGACTATACCAGACCATTAAGTGTAGGGATATGCTTGCTGTTAACTATGTACCTGTGCACGCATCATGGCTGCCACGTGTACCGTTTGCATCCATTTGGTGCATAACTTCTGCACGTCCTCAGAAGGTAAATGCTTTGTGTACGCAGGGTGCAGTACACACATAAACATTAGGGGGCAGTGGAGGCGAAAACCGCTTAACAATGGTGGAACGTTTTGAAGAAGGCTGTGACCAGATCTTTCTCTGGTCTGCCCTCTAGTGGGGGCCTCCAACCACAAGCGTAGCACATAGGCAAGTATGTGAACGGTTAGATTCACAACGCAGATCCACCACCCAGATCATACCTGCTCTGTGGTGGTCCTCCTGGGGTCCTGATGAAAGGGGAGTAACAGATGGACAACAGCCTGTAATTGTAGAACTCTACAGTGCTCCTGTATTGTCAGGAGAATGGACAGTGATTGTAGGAACAAGGAGGCCATTTTAATGTTATGGCTGATCTGTGAATACATATAGGTGGCTATGACTTATAACTTTTATGACACATTACAGCATTATATTTTTTCTACAGTGCAGTTTGCCAGAGAGTGGAGTAAAAGCAGAAGGCCACAAGGGTATTTTTAATTTGCATAATCATGCATATTCATGAATCTTCCCATTTTTAATAAGCGTGAAAGGTCTAGGGACACCAGTACAATAATACATCATATATATAAATATATATAAGTATAATACAGGATACACTTACTTTTATTAAAAATATTTATAATCATTTTAGGGCTATTTTAAATGTCACTGGCCTTAAAAAAAAACAGTGTGAAATATTAACGTTAACCTTTTCAATAACACACATGGGTTTCCTTTAACAACCGCTTCCACCACCAGGATGTGATTCATACTGGAACCCCAAGAGATGCACATTGCTTTGTGTGGGTTTTGATAATTGGCATTTGTGTGAATGAATGAATGAATGAATGAATGAACTTGTACAGTGCTGTTCTACACCCAGCACACATCAGCTATTAAAGGTGACATTCGTGATTAAACCCTTTTTATAAAATTCTGAGGATGTTTCCTTACCTGGAGTGTTTTTGCACACGCTTGGGAACTGGTCTAATTTGTTTATGACGCCACAGTGTCTCTAAATGATCTAGTAGTCTTTGCTTTCTCTGCCTCTCGGCTCATGGCAGACGAATGAGGTTTTTAAACAATGAAACGCCCTCCAAATTGGACGAACTGCAGTGGATAAAATGGCAGCTTGTTTTTAAGATGGCTGGCAAAATAGAATGGGAGACATTTTAAGGTGTTATTTAAATATGTCTGTTTCTATGAAGGGCTAATTTAATTAATGGGGAAGCCTAAATAAAATGGCTGTTTTTAAGGTGATTGGCAAAATATGATGGGAGAATTTTAAATGTGTTTTTTTTTTATGTGACTGTTTCTATAAAGTGGACACTTACAGGTGGAAGCCTAAATAAAATGTCTGATTTTTTTAAGGTGGCCTGCAAAATATAATGGCTTTTAATGTGGTATTCATTTTAATGTGATCGTTTTTATGAAGTGGTCACTTAGCATAAAAGCTAATGTTGCAATGATGCTAGCAATATGTGACAAGCCAAATTCAAAGTTTGTTCACGAATTTTCCCCCTCTACTTGGAATTATGGTCACACCCCCACTTTATGTTCCACATAAAGCCCAGGTGGCACTATGTATTCAGCACAGTGTCCCTGTCACTACGCTCTGGCATTGGAACCCACACAGACCACAAGGACAGCGCCCCCTGTTGGTTGCTACAACGGCACCTCCAACAGCCACACAAGCTTTTCTAGTGTTGAGTGTCCATTCAGGTCCTGGCCCAGACCTGCCAGGCTTCAGTGGGTTTTCTGTGCCTTGGAGGTGCTATGGCTGCGGTGGTTTTGATTACTGTGTATTTGTTTGGGCTCTGTTTATGTGTGATGTATGTATGCTGGTGATGCTTTTGTTTGTCTGTGAATCTTTTAAGCACACATAGATGTCTGTGAGTGCTTGTGATGTTAATATTCATGGCTTCATATCTGCGTGAGAACTAAAAAACACGGTTCTGCTTTTAGCAGCTTGTTTCTTTGTACGTGCTGTTTGTTTGTCCAAATATTTTTTCGGCTCAGAGCCTCGGCAGAAGGGCAGAGTGATGGGGCTTAATGCTGGGAATCTACTGTCTGAATTACAGAATCTTTTCAGGGGCTTTTATCATCCACCCGCTGAGTTGCTCTCATTGTGCTCCGTGCAGAGAGACGACAGGGAAGAGACCAAATAAATAACATAAATAAAACAAATGTGTCTACAATGTAGCAGTCGAGCAAAAGGGCAGAGTTAAGCAAGTTCTCAACATCAAACAATCAGCTTTTAAAGCTGACGAGGTCCTGATGATCAGATTTTACCGGTGGTGGCATTTCCACACGGGTTCCTTCAGTCATATTCTCACAAGAAAGAACCAAACAATAAACGTAATCAAAACTTTTTGGACTTTGTTTATCTATGTCTTTGTGATGACACAATGGTCACTGAATCTGTAGAGTCTGCCCTGTCCACTCCATCTCATCACCAGGTCCTATGCCCCTCACATCTGAAGATGTAAGGCTATGAAGATGGGTCGAGACCAGAGGCGATTGCTCTAAGACTGCAAGTGAAGCTCAGCTTCCCCTAAAATGTAAAAAAATAAGTGATCAAATATATACTGTTGTGTGTACATGTCATTGAATAAATATGCACTACAACGCACTCAACTTTTGTTCAGAATCAGCTTCTTATCACTGGTAAAGACGCGGCTTTCCTCTCAATCATTCCCGCAGCTTCACGGTGCTTTAAACAGTGAGGACGCTGAGCGTCCACAGAGTTCAATAGTGAAGCAGCGAAACGAGACGAGTCATTGGATAAATGCTGGGCTTTGTCCCGCCCATCGGACGCTCAGCGTCTCTGGGGGTCTATGGGGCAGTGGGCTGGCTTCGGCGAAATGAGCGAATCAGCGATCCTTTGGTGTAAAGATCCGTGGAAACATTACATTTTAATTCTGTTCTGAGTTGAACCAGACTTTCTTAATCCTCTTAGCGGCATTTTCTTTGTTAAAAACGACTAGCGACAAATTGAGCTTCTATTTCTGGTGGGTTTTTTGTAGCTGCTTGTGTTTGGAGACTGACTTCTATCACTCTTTCTGACTTCTATCTCAGTTTCTGTCCAGCGGGTGCTGCTGAGCCCCTCCACCGTCACAAAGCACTCACAGGCGGACACACTTCACATGGGCCAAGGCCGTTTAAGCAGCCTAGCTCTGCTGGCCCATGAGAGGACACTAGTCAAGTCCCTGGAAAAGACGCCTTGTTGGTACGACAGGGTACAGATCATTTTCTTGAAAAGGAACGGAGGGTAGAATTTACGTATAAATAAACCGACACATTTTATGATGTAGGCCGAAATTGAGCTTCCCCTCCTTTAAAGACCAGCATCAGCCACTGGTCGAGATGCAAAAAATACTTTGAGATCTGGTGGAGTTCATGTCACTTCATTCTGTGAAGTGAGAGATCACTAAGGACTGTCTTTAACTTTAGAAACCCTTCATGCTTCATTCAGTCATCGTCTAAGAGACACTTGAGGCTGTGTACAGAGAGTCTACTGCTCCGTACTGAGGGATTTGATTGGTTTATGGGGGTCCTGTTCAACCCATGTGCATTTAAAGGAAAACTAGGTAGTATTTTTACCTTATGGAGCTTCTTCGGTCCCAGCACTGCAGAATCTGCACTATGTAACTTTTAAAGGAAGGTAGGAAACCACTCCACCTCCCTCACATTTTTATCACGACTCATGAATCCAAACATATGAAGGTGAGGAAATGACAAAACCTAAGAACATAAATAACTCATCACTGTGAGTCTGAAAGGATGTGCACATCCTTCAGTTGACTCCCTGATGTCCCATGTGTGTAAAGCACTGTGAGGGAGTAGCACAGCACCATATAAATGAAACTATCAGCAACGTGTTTTCTGCTCCGTTCCCTGAGGCTGAAAAACTATTATCTAGCACCTAATGACTGTTTTGACTGGAAAGGAACTAAACAGAAATGGCCTCTGACTTGTGATATGAAAATGAATGAGGGCTCATTTCTGCCGAGGTGTGTTTTTGACTTTCCAGCAGATTATTGCGACATTAGGGGCACACAGAAATACTCATCATTAGCCCAGGGCTTGTAAATGACTCAGTGTTTTGTTGTAACTAAAGCCAGTAAAATGCCAGAGGACAGAAAACATCATTTTTTAGACTAAACATTATAAACGTAATAAACACAAGCCTGAGACAGGGTTTATTACAGCATTGCCAATACACAGTCATAATTTGTAGCGCGGATCAGGTCATAGCCAGCGTCAGAGTCGTTTGGGAATAATCCACACTCATAAAACATGGAGTAGCTGAGCTGCTTCTGAAACTAGCCAACAGTTGGACACCTGCTTGTCCAGGGATTCCTTTGAAATTCAGGGTATTAAATGGATGCTTGACCTCCTTTGCTGCAGTAACTGTCTCCACTCCTGGGGAAGGCTTTACAATAGATGGTAGAACATTGCTGTAAGGATTTTACGGATGGCATACAGTCGTAAAACATCGGGTGAGGTCAGGTGCTGACGTTGCACTGTAGGTTCTGGATCCCAGATCATCCTGAAGGTAGCAGATGCTGTACAGTGGACCTTACGCCTAATAAGATGGCCGTGCACACAGTGGTGATGTAAGCTGTGAGACACAGGTGTAGGAGAAGATAAGGGGGAGGGGCCAAAGACATTAAACTTTCTTAGTGCGTGTGTGTGGGGACCCATCTGCTGTACCACACAGTTCACTGAGTGAAATGATTAAGACACTGGGCAACACTGGCATTCAGAGTTCTGACCTTGATTATTCCTCCTCAGCGGACGACTATAGTCTGCCTCAATCCCTTATTGAGAAGTCTGGGTCGGGGCTGGATTCCTATATGAGAAAAAAGGAATGGAAATTTATTGAAAAAGTTGTTAGGAAAAGCGCATGCTGTGTCCGAATTGCGTATTTAACATTAATTCCAACTGATGTTAGGAGTATGTAGTATGTGCTGTAGATAGTACACTCACTGAACAATTCGATGTTTGAGGATGGTAATGATGGACACTGTTTGTCCCAGAATCCAACAGGAAACAGAAAAGGAAAGATTTCTTGTGTCTGGAAACGTTGGGTTGTCTTGGGTTGGCTGTGAATCATAGATCGAATATAAATGGTTTTATTATCTGACATACAGTGCACTATTTTAGTACAGAAACCATTATTTTATGACCTACACTATGCACTACGCAGTGTGGAGGGAGATATTTGAGTTTTATCCTTTTATCATAAAAATGGCGGACAGTGTTGCAGCTGCAGCATGGTATGACGTGCGTTGTCATAGCAACAGTGTTAATATGTTGTGTACTAACCTGCTGAACTCACACTTTTAAGGTTAGTACATAGTGTACATTTGTTTCTGATGGATTGTAGTTTTTCCTCATGGATTTTCAACTGGGTGCACTCACCGAACCGAACCGAGTGAATCCAACAGGGCATTTACGATGGAAAGGAAAATTTGAGACGAAACTACAGGTACAGAATATTTTCTGCAGCTAAACCTTGGCGCATACTGAATGAAAATGTGTTCTGAAAGTTAAGGTTAGCCAAATCCTGCTTTTGACACAGTTTTTTTCACAAAATTACTGTTAGCTTGTTAGCTGTATTTCCCGTTCCACCTTAAATGTTGAGTATATGTAATTCTCAATAACCCCTATAAAGACGATACCATAGATCCAGGTTTGGGGGCTATCTCACTTACCTGTACTGCCAAAGCAGCAAAGTAGATGCTAAATTCAATAAAATAAAGTCAATAAAATCCACACATTCTCTGCTAGCTAAAGTTGTTATATGTTGAGTGTTTGTGGATTCCATGCGGATTTTAGTGAACGCAAACCTTAAGCAGTGGTTATGTCACGTTATGGCTGCTGCCCTAGAGTGAAGCATCCCTGAATAAAGGTTTAATGGAGAGTGCGGTAAAAGCCGGTGCTATTAGAACAGAACAGTGAACAGAAAAGCTCTGCTACATTAAGCGGCGTGAACCTCTTTGCACTTGAGTGGCGTGATCTCCAGCCGAGGGGGAGAGAGAGGGTAAGAGAAAGAGCGAGAGAGCGAGAGAAAGAGATAACCCAGGCAAAGGACGAGTGTACCAGAGCACAGATAACTGTCCACTGTGTCCACTCTCATTATGCTAATCCACACCGGTTAGCTCTCAGGCTGATGGCCATGCCTTTTACGACATCACTGTCATAACAGTGTCCGCTCAGGTTCA
Organism: Hoplias malabaricus; assembly: GCF_029633855.1. NCBI lineage: Eukaryota > Metazoa > Chordata > Actinopteri > Characiformes > Erythrinidae > Hoplias > Hoplias malabaricus. The sequence continues at coordinate 1,779,528 of NC_089812.1, read as the reverse complement.
CTTCAGAGCGCTGCACTTGTGTCACAACATCCAGTGCAGGTTGTTGCCTTTGCTAGCACTCTCTATTCTTCTGGGAGGGAAGCTGGAACATTGCTATGAGGATTTGATTGCATTCTGCCATGAAAACATGAATGAGGTCAGGTGCTGATTTGTTTCTATTGCAGTATTCAACAGAATGAACAACGCGTCCCGCTCATTGGCTGGCCGTGGTCTGCCCTGGACGTCTAGAGGCATGCGGATTTAGACGCGAGGTGAAGGATATAAATACTACAGGCTTAAAATGTGATTGAATCTGTGGAGGGAAGACGGCGGAGGGACACAACTTCATCCACCTGCCACCCTCTCTCATAGGGAAAATCAATCACGCTGAAATAGGTGGGGAAATACAGAGGGCAACATATTCTCTTGCTTTCCTCTACTCCACCTCTTTCTGGAGGACCAAGTCTGTCAGGATCTTCAGAAAAGGCCAGAGACACTATGTGCAGGACAGGCTGAAGGATGAGGATTTTTCTGTCCATCAGGTGGACAGTTCCTGGACGTGTTTTGAAACCTCTACCTTGTACTCCCATGCACTGGCCACTACACAAGCACCTACATCTACACTGTATCTGCACTGTTGCTTCCAGTCTTACACCGATAGCTAGCTAGGCCTTCTCTGGTCAAACTGCTCCCATAAGGGGCCGCCACAGATGATCAACTGATCTGTACGGTGCACTTGGCACATGTTTTTAACCAGGATGCCCTTCCTGATGCAACCCACTTACTTGCTGCCCCCTCCCAGTGTCTCAATATGTCCTTTACACTTTCAAAGAGCAAAAGAAAGTTGTAAAGTAACAACACATAACAACCATATATTTGTTGTATATTTGTATAAAATACATAAAGCAGGCCATGAATAGAAGAAGGGAATCACATGGATCTGGCTCAGGCTTACCACAGCTGATCCAATCAAAACCGATTTTCTGCATTGGGCTGGGACCTGCCTAACAGCAGTGTTTACGCTGAACATGCGCCTCTTTTGGATTGGGTTTAATTTATTTGGGCTGAGCCACAACGGAGACACAGCTCTCCAGGAAAATTGAATTATCTTCATAAGGCGCTAACATTTTTCTTTGAATGAAGGAGGAGAGGAAACGGAGCAGGAGATAACAGACTGAGAGATGCTCCTCGCCTGGAAATCCTCATGAAAAACAAGGATTTAAAGCGGCTGCTTTGGGCTGATTTAGTAAACACACGGGGTTTGGAGGGCGGTTGAAGGGGCTGGTGCGGGTCGGATTGGGTGTTGCTTGATTACCCAGAATGCTCAGTGTTTGATGATGGAGCCTCCAAACGCAAACACAGACACGCCTCCAAAACATTATTATAATATTATAATTAGGAGATAAGCGTGCATTAGAGAAACTAAGGCTCAAGCTGAGAACACAGTCTCTCTCTCTGACTCTGTGTCTCCCCCATGTCTCTTTAAGTCTCTATATATTCCCCCTCTGTCTCTCTCGCTCCCTCTCAGTATCTTTTCTCTCTTCCTCTCTCTGTTTTAGATTCCTCTCGTGTTCTTGCATGTGTTTGTAGCATCTGTCTGGATTTGGCTGCAGTTTTGCAGTGGGACTCTAAGGAAAGCAGTGAAAGTCTGTGTCTCAAATAGAAAACCACACACACATACGAATTAGAATCACTTTATTGGCCACTGTGCATGCCCACAGAGGAATTTGTTGTCTGCATTTAACCCAATCCGTGCAGTGAAACACATTTACACACACAAGTAACCACCAGGGGGCAGTGAACACACATTATTATTATTATTATTATTATCGTTACACTTATATAGCGCCTTTCTAGACACCCAAGGACGCTTTACAATCTACACTGCTAAGAATGCTCAATTCACACACTGGCGAGAAGCGGCAGCCAAACGCGCACAGCGTACTCTCAACCAGAAACGACCGTCCACCTGGAGGACTGCATCGGGCACTAGGGTTTAACCCAGGACAGAGCGCCAATCCATATCTGGGCTCACACATACAGACATTCATTCACACACCAGGACAGTTATTAGAGAAGCCAATTCACCTACCCTCCATGTTTTTGGACTGTGGGAGGAAACCAGAGCCCCCGGAGGAAACCCACGCAGACACGGGGAGAACATGGAAACTCCACCCAGATGGGACTTGAACCCAAGATCCCAGCGCTGGGAGGCGAACGTGCTAACCACCAAGCCATCGTGCCGCCAAGCAGTAGGCAGCCTTAGCTACGGCGCCTAGTCCAGTTCCCTACCCACCAGGCCACATCTGCCCCATTACACCAGTCAACCATGCGATTATGACCTCCTGTGATAGGGGGCAGTGTGGGTCCGTAGCCTCCGCAGCATCACAGGGAACACACCCTGGACACACGGCCTCTCACTGTTAGGATATTAGGACTATGGGAGAAAACCACAGACACAGGATTAAATCCAGGACCCCCAAACCCTAACACTGTGTCTCAGCGATATGCCCCGCCTTAATAAACCCACTGTAGGTGTTTCATTCCAGTGAAAATACTGCAGTGTCCGCAATATAAGGACAAACCAACCTCATGGACAAGCTGCAGAACTCCCAGAGTGCATCAGCACTCCAGCACTTAGGACTGGACAAGGACAAGCAGTCCTCTTTTGATCTGCATGTCTCTGTATAGGATATTCACAGCGGACCCCGGTCAGTGAGACAGCCGTATGCTTCTGCAGGTTTGGGAAAGAAGAGTTGTTATTCAAGGGTTTTGTGAGATGGCACATAAGAAAAACTTGGCTCGCTCTTAAATAAAAAAAGAATCTGAAATAGCCTCAGCCCTATGGGTCAACACTGCTGCTGGCTTCGACTGAAGATGGTTAAAACAAAACAGATATTTCCCAAAAGAGCAGGAAGTCACGGCGTCCTTTGGTCTATCTCAGGGTGGCGGAGAAATGAAGAGGTTCTGGTTCAAGGAGCTGAGCGGAGTCTGAGTCGTTAGAGCTCCCCGTGCTCAATGCAAAGTGCCTGCGAGACAAGTATAGAGCGTCTCACAAGCCCCATCCAATACCTTTGGGATGAGCTACAACAGGATTTAAAGCAACAGTAACTGACCTCATTTTCATTTTCATTATTGGATGCCATCATATTTCCACAGAAATGTTCCTACGTCGTAAGCTGTTTTAGAAAAGCAGAAAGGCATTTAGATTCATTCAGGCGTGCATCTGTTTGCATAGGGACAGCTGCGTGTTCCAGTGTGTGTGCATGTGTGTGTGTGTGTGTTATGAGTGACGCAGTCGGCAGGGGAGTGTATGGAGTGAGATGGGAATCGTCTGTGAGAAGATGATGACTGTAATCTGGAGAGACTGGACCCTGCTATAGACCTCAGACACAAGGCTGGAGCCATGAGTTCTAACCTGAAGAGGAAGTGAGAATAACAGTCAGTGTGTGTGTGTGTGTGGACCAGACATTCAAGGATGACACTGTGCTAGAGCTATGCCATTGTGTATCTGCAGTGTTACTGCATCACCCCTCCCATTTCATGATGAAAGAAGGGGTGTATAAATATACAGACTGATATGGAGAAAGTGGGACCCATAACAGCTGTGCGAGACCCTGATATCACACCAGAAACTGCCCCCCATTAGATACACAGCTCTTACAGCATTCGTATCTAATCCCTGCCCCACACAATAGGATTTAAAAATCCTGACCGATGCTGAAAACCTGATACACCCCACACACAAAGATGTTTTTCACAGATATTTTTCAGTGCTTGTATTGTTGTTAGTCCTTAAAGTTCCCACAGTACACAATTCTGGCCTTTTCTGACACAATCCAGATGTATACAAACATGGCAGTTGGCGGTCAAATGACCCCAGCTTGGCTCTTGTTGCTTTACACTGTTTTCAGGCATGACATTAATGGTGTGTGTCATACCTGAGAATCTGCGTCCACCCCACACTCTTAAAAGAAATGGTCTTTAATGTTCTTCACACTCACACACCTCTTAAACATACATGGTTCTCTATGGAACCAAAGAAATTCTACTATGACATCGCTCAAAAACCCTTTGTAACCCTTTGTGCACAGGATTCTGAGTAAATATTGACCAGGTTTCATATTTATGATCAATATTGGGCACAGCCATCACTGAGAAGGTCAGAGGAGTAAAGATTGGATTATGGACTCCCCACATTACAGGTTAATCTGGGAAGATAATCATTTACGATCTTCCTAATTTCAGGAGACCTCCTGCAACTGTCAGGAGGAGCACATTTCTTGTAGTGTGAGCCAGGCTTAAGATCTTGTTCCAGATCTGACCACATCCACAGCTGTCGGTGACCATCCTTCCACTGTGAAAAGAGCAGATCAGCACCGTGGGTCAGAACGAACGTGAAGCCGGACAGAAGCAGGGGCCCACATTGAGAAAAAGGGGAACTAGACACAAAAGAAGAAGAGCAGAAGACGAAGCTGCTGGTGTTTCCAGGTGTCCTCAGCCCTCCACATCTCTGAATGGTTTTGGGACTTATTCAGTCTCTGGGAAGGAAAACGGATAAACAGTTTCTAGAACTGAATGTTGAACCTCGCCAGCTCGGTCAGAGAAACGGAGGTTCACCTTCTGTCTGTGTCTAGAGGCTTATTCCAGTATGCTGCAGTGTGTCGTCTCGAGTGAGTGATGAGTCCACAGTGTCCAGCACACAGTCACAGAGAACTGGACGATCAATACCAGCAGAGCTGCTGACCACACACACACACACACACACACACACACACACCTCTAAACAACCTCCACTAGCAGAGGTACATTCTGTGGCCAAACAAGTGTGGACACCCGCTGGTCCATCGCCTCCTCTGAAGTGAAGGACATTAATCAGAAGTGTTCTATTCTGAGAAGGCTTTAAACTAGATGTTCATACATTGCTATGAGGATTTGATGGCATTCTGTCATATAAACATAGTGAAGTCATGTGCTGAATCTGAATGATTAGTTCTAGATCCTGTATCTTGAAAGATCGCAATGCTGCGGGTGCTTTACACTCTTCTTAGACAGCTTTAAAATTATATGCCGCTGCTCCAGAGTGTGACACTTAATTTGCATTAATTAAATATAGTTTAATGTCATTATTAAGATGGTTTTGAGAGTTGAAAAATGATCCGGCTACAATGAGTTTTAAAGGGGATATCCCTTGCTCAGTGCATGTGCACATTATGGGGACCTGGAGCCCACCAACACACACATTGTGAAACAAGACCACCCAGTCAGTTTCCTGTGACCTGTGTAAGTCAGAAAACATGGGATAAAACGAGACGTTCTGATTGTGCTTCTGATGTCAAGTGCAGAGACTTAGTAGTAGTGGTATTGCCCCGCCCTCTCGTCTGAGTCTGTCCAATCACAGCACTGGACACGTGTTTATGTGAGTGTGCAAGGACAAGTTTAAATGGAACAAATCAAACACAAGGAGCGCAGTGAATAAAGAGCAGAGTAAAGCCTGAGAGAACGTGAATTGTAAAGAAAGATAACACAGTAGAAATGGCTAAAAAGCTTCATTTAAAGGAACAGGGCTGTTTAGACAGGGGGAGAATATGTCATGTTTAAGTCAGTGAGAAACATAAGACTGTGGCCATGGGGTTGTTTGCGTTTCCATGGTTACGGCACTGCCTTGATCAGGCCAAGAAGTGGAGAGGGTGTAGCTTTCAGCTGCATTTGAATGATCACTATCATTAGCATTATAATGATCATGTAATTTTTGCCAATATTTTAGAGTGTATTGAGAGGCTGAGCTCTCTCTCTCTCTCTCTCTCTCTCTCTCTCTCTCTCTATACCCTACAGGCCACAAGCTTCTCTACAGCAGCGTCTCCAACTTAAACAGCCCGGGCCGCAGATGGAACGCTCTCATCTCTGAACATCACGTCTAAAATATTTAGAAGTCCAAGTGTAGATCAAAGCCGGCTCTGGGGCGAGAGATTACACTAAAACAACACAAACCTTCCAGAGGCAAAACCCAGGCTCGCAAACACTTTCTGCATGGTGTCCACACCGCTGCGTAGGGTCCTGCGGCACGTCTGGGTAATTGGGCCTTATACGGTATAAGATCCGGGCTCTGGAGTAAGAGTATTTGACCCTGAGCTCCCCCCTAGCCTTCTGTTCTCATTAAACGGAGACCAGCATCAGAAGTCTATATGTCAGAGCGTGGTCGCGGCGGACTGCTGACATATTGAAGTCTGAAAGAGAAGGAACAGTGCTCGCTGTTGGCATTTACCGCCTGCGCTGCAACATAAAGATCTTCCGCTCTTTTCAAAACACTTACACAGCTCTGAATCTGAGGATTCATTATATTACACACACTTTCTTAACGCACTCTGTATGTGACGGCACTAAACACTGCACTCAACACCTTACTAACTCACCACTTCCTCAGAAACTGAATGTGGGGTGAGAAACTTAGCAATAGAGAGAGAGAGAGAGAGAGAGAGAGAGAGAGGGAGAGAGAGAGAGAGAGAGAGAGAGAGAGAGAGAGAGATTGTAATGTCTTGGAAAGACAATGACAGTGAGACAGAGAGAAAGCACAGCAAAAGAGAAGAAAGGAGGGAAAAAATGAGACTGAGAGACCAAACACAGAAGAGAGAGAGAAAGAGAGAGAGAGAGAGAGAGAGAGGGGGAGACAGCCAGCAAAGCATAGTGAGAAAGTGTGAGACAGAGAGAGACAGGCAGATTTAATGTGTTTACTGTGCAGTGAAGGCTGCAGTCTGAATGGAGGAGGAGGACCCGGACGTTCTGAAGCTCAGGTGGAAATCTCTAATGTGTGTAATTCTGGGGCTGATACAGTATTTGATGGAACACGGAGGCAGTGGAAAATGAGGGCGAGAGGTTAAAGTGGCAAAGATTTCGCTCCAGTAACGTCCGGACGAGCTCAGCAAAGCGGCTCTGATGGGATCCAGATTGCCGCCAGTCTCCGGTACAAAGAGATGGAGACAGGGTCCCGGAAAAAAGATGGATAGAAGTCAGTCGTGTTAAAATGTATGCATGGAATTGCTTTGGAGCTTATTGGAGCCTGATTGGTTTGTGGTGATTCTGAAGAACCATAGTCTCAAAGTCACAAGAAACTATTTACACAAACCCAAGACAGGTTCTTCAAAGTGATGTCATTTGGTTCAATAATATTTTAATTAATGATTCTGAAAGTCTCCCCAGTAGCCAGTTCTCCTAGTATAACTCTGGTGATAGAGGAGTCCCGGCATGTGCATGTTCACACTGTGCAGAGTGTAGCCAGTGACACATCATGCTATTAACAGAGGACGGGGAGGACAAACAATGAGACAGAGACAGGGGTTAAACTGTACCCGTTGTGCTTACATTCAAAAGCAGTGACCCAAGGTGAAGAATGCCATCAGATCCTCACAGAAATGTTCCAAAATTCTTTCCCAGAAGTGTAGAAAGAAGTTGAGAAAGTAAGGAAGGTTGACTCAGCTTTAATTTTTGAGCAGTGTAAAGCTATTAAAGACAAGACAAACTTCAAAATAATAGGAAACTGATGATGAATGGAGTAGGGGGGCGGCATGTACAGGACCGATAGCGTGGAGGGGAGGGTAATAATGGAGTCGATGCTGATGTGTATTGTATATATGGGTTTGTGCTGGTGTGGTTTCTCCCAGGAGGCCGTGGGCTGTTGATTTAATCACAGCAGGCATCTTGCTCTCGTTCTGTCCAGCCTCAGTAGGATGAATCATTTTCAGAGTCAGGAGGAGCCACATTAATTGGACGACAAACTCCAGCCGAGGCGCTCCACAGGTTCCTGGAAGAACTACAATGCAACATGACATTTAGAAACTCAACGCCTGGAAATTCAGTACTCTGAGGTCAGCAGAAACAACCAGAGCTATCTTTAGTCTGGTATGTTTAGTTACGTTTACTCGGGTACCCAGTGGCCATCATCAGGAGTTTGTTTATTCCCACAGTAGCACTGTCTACTCCTTTGGGAAGGCTTTTTGCATGATATTGAAGCTTTGCTGTGAGGATCTGATGGCATTCAGTCAAATAAACATTAGTGAGATCATGTGCTGAAGCTAGAACTTATCCTACATCGCTCCAGAACACAACTCCACTACTCCACGGCTGAAAGCAAAGAGCCTTCACATCACACCACCCAAAAACTCCGGCCTAAACACAGTGGGTGGAGCAACAGATGCTAATCCACTGCAATAACTTACTGTTTACGTAACTAGATATTTTCAAATAATAAATACTAAAAGGCAAGAAAGTCATTTTTTAGGTTTTGAATGACTGCGTTCTCCCCTTCATAGGCCTCACAGTGGTTTGCTCCACTGCCTCCATAATCACTGTGATAGCTGCCTGGTCTGCAAAGCAATATTTAGCTTTATTTTCTGGGCAGTTGCTTACAAATAACGCTAACAGCAGGTTGCAGTTTCTTGAGCTTGCTTCTAAAGTTATTTGGGTGCAGATTCATACTGAAATGATCTCCATGACAGTTTTCCGTTAAGAATCTGTCAGATGAGATCACGCATCTATGCCCATGTATACTGTGCTGTCTTCAGATCATTCTTGGTATTACTGCTTGAACCTACTACTTAATAGCGTTAAAACAACAGTACTGTGTTGTACCCTCCAGGAATTGCTCTTGAGACATGTTAAATTTAAAGTTATATTTAAATGAATGTTTCCCCCCTGTGTTTACATCTCTATTAAATTAGGAACATAGTCACACACATCCCTTACGTCATTCTAAAGTCTCTATTCAGTGAACATACTCTGTTTAATCCACTGTGTACATTCTCCACTCACCCTTGGTGTAAGGGGAAGCAGTGCACTCACACTTCCAACTCAAACCCTGCCTATGAGTACCCATGCTTGCTTTTACACAGCCGTACCACAGAGTAATGTTCCTGTGCTTGTACTTTTCTAACAATGCTTCTACTGTTCTACCCAAGCAACAACACTATTCCTGGATGGATTGAGACTATTTCAGTCCAGAATTACTTCTAGATCTTGAGTTTGTTGGCATGTTGTTTCTGGATGAGGGGGATGAGGGGATGAAATATCAAAGCCCTCTTTATGTAAACTACAAGTGAAGGGACAATTACTGTAGAAGCCTCCATTGAGGGCATGTCAGGAAACAAGCGGCGTGTACTTAGATAATGTTCTGCTTCACTGTTCCCCTCCCTGCTGCGGTGCTATTAATAAAAGCCAGCTTGCCCTGCCTGTTACAGAATGAGCCTTTTACTTAATTACCACTGCTCATTTTCTGTGGCCCTTAAAGCAAGGCTTTGGCAACAAATCAGATTTACACTCACCCCAGATGCAGCCCATCAGCCAAGACATGTTCGCTGTCCAAAGTTTCCTTCATTAGTTTAGCGCTGCAGCTACAGGCCGAGCACCGTGTTCCATATATACCTCCGTGAACTTGTCTCTAACATCATTCAGGTCTTCGTTAAGAGGACGCAGGCTTCCTGATGAACCAGATGAAGACAGCGGTCAGCCCTGCGTTAAATAGTTGATTTTGATTAGGTTTTAGTCTTAGTCATCTGACAAAAAATGGGTATTTTTTTAGTCTCTTCTCAGTCATTTAATTATTAGTTTTAGTTAATGAAAAATAAGATACCTTTATTTTAGTCCATTAAATAAAACAATTTGCCTTAGTCGTGTTTTTAAAAAAGCTAAAAGCTTAAAAGCTGTTGTCATGCTTTTGCCCTCTCTAATGTGTTCCTGCTCTGTCTGTGTCTCCCTTGTTCCCCTGTTTGTCATGTGCTCTGTTATTGTTTTGTTCCTTTCTCCCTCCTTGTCTCCGCATTAGCTCCACCCTGTCGTTGTGCCTCCATGGTGGTCCTGCCCCCTCGTTATCTGTCCCAGGTGTTCCTTGTCTGTGGTGTGTATTTAAGTTCCCTTGTTTCAGTGTTTCGTGGAGGACATTATTGTTTGTACCGTTGTATCTGTCTAGTCCGTTTATACCTCTCTGTAGCTCTCTAGTCTGTCTGCATCTCTCTGTCTCTCTCTAGTCTGTTGGAAGTGTGAGTCTGTCTAGGTCTCTCTGTTTTAGTCTCTCTGTCTAGGTCTCTCTGTTTTAGTCTCTCTGTCTAGGTCTCTCTATCCAAGTCTCTTTGTCTAAGTTTCTCTGTCTAGGTCTCTGTCTCAGTATCCCTGTTTAAGTATCGCTGTTGGTTATCTTTTGGTTAAAATGAAATCTGCTGTGTTATGGTGTTTGCATCCGCCTCCGTCAGTCCGCCCGGTTGGGACAGCTGTTACATTTAATAAATTATGGGAGCAATGCCAATTTTTTTTAATTCAAATACATTCAGATATATTTATGTACATTTATTTAACATTTTAAGCTCAAAGTTACTTATTTAATTATTTATATATTTTTTTCACTGCAGAAGGCGCTTGAAAACTAAGACTGGGTTGACTCCAATAATTTCTACTCTATGAATCATAGGCCAACACACCCCCACCCCCAAGTTACTGGACAAAAATTATTCCTCGGCAGTCAACTCCTCGTCCCTAACTACTTTAGATGACAGAACCATACTCTGAAAACATGCTATGCATGAAACAAAGAACACAGCAGAGTATCAAAATAAACCACAGTGAAGACGAGGAGTCGACTCCCAAACAATCATTTCTTCATTACTATGACAACAGAAAACAGAATATTCCCCTGTTGTTTTCAAATCAGAAATAATAATTTACACATTAGCATTTAGCTTTTATTTGTTGATGAAAAGTGCTAAGCAGGTTGTCAACAAATATGTTTCTTCATGGTGTCCAGTTTTGATGTAAAAGATCGTGCAGGAAAACACCAAGGAGACACCAAGAAACGGAGTAGAACCCTTAGTAAAGGAATACAAGACAGAGAAGAAACATACAACACTGTCTAAACCAAGTTTTGGGGCAGAGCTGCATCAAAATTCAGGAAAGTGGAGTGGCCAAAAAAAGGAGGAGCTGAGGAAGAGCATCAAACGAACACAAATGCTAGATCTAGCATCTACCTTCTAAATGTAAAGTCACAGATAGTAAGTCATGTTTTGCTGCACAGTTTGTGTTCATCGTCCTCTAATCGATCAACACAAGCGCCGCAGCGCTGAGAATGATTCACCACCTAAACAGTGTTGTGATGTCATCGGATTGATGCAGTTAACTTGGTGCTAACGGCTACCTGCTGATAATGATTCACTTTCATGTATCTTTGTTTCTCTCCGTTGGCTCTTGCTGTCGTAAGCAAGTCTTCTCCTGGTATTTGGGCAGGTGTGGGTCAGTGTGAAAAGGACAATGTTGTCTGGCATGTGTGTGTGTGCAATTATTAATTATCACAGTGGAGACGTCCGCTTCCTTCAGAAACACAGCGGTCAGCTCTGTAATGGGCTTCAGAGCACAGCGTTAAAGGCCAGCGTCTACACTGTCAACATGAAAGCCTCAAACTCTCTCTCTCTCCTTCTCTCTCACACACACACATACACATACTCTCACTGGTCTGGAGATAAGGAGGGAATGTGTGTGTGTGTGTGTGTGTGTGTGTGAGAGAGAGAGAGAGTGAGAGTTTCTTTGACATCTGTTATGAAGGTCAGTACTGACTTCTTTCCCTTTGTTCCTCCCTCATTAGCATACGCGCTAAACCTTCCTGTTTTTTTAATGTTGGACCCAGGACATTTAAAATATTAATAATACATTAATTATATTGTATAATGTTAATAAACTGGCCACGTTTTCCCAAATTATTGTACATTTTACAACACAAAGTTCTGTGCACAATCAGAGACCATCGTGCATTTCTTTCATTTACAAACAAAAAGGTCTTTAGGCACCAGGAGATCTTTCTGTGCAAATGAAAAATAGTGGAAAATGTGTGAAAAAAACAGGAGAGAGAGAGTGTCACGCCCTCGTCCTGTCATCTCTGTTTTCCCTGCCATGTGCTCTCTCAGCACATGGCTCTGTTTGTTGTTGCCCTAGTCCCGCCTTTGTTCCGCCTCCTCGTCTGTGTCTCATTTGTTACCCTGCCCCCTCATTACCTGTCTCAGGTGCGTCTTGTCTGTGTTTAGTATTTAAGTCCCCTTGTATCACTTCCTCTTGTTGGTCATTCGTTCTTGTACTGTTTCGGTCCATGTTATCAAGTCTGTCTGTCGCCGCTGATTCTCTGTCATTGTTTACATGTCTTTGTTTTGTTTCGTTTCCGAGTCTAGTCTGTCTCTGCTGTTCTTTGTTTCGTTTCCTCCGTCTTGATTTGTCTCTCAGTCATCGTGTTTCCTTTCTTTCGAAGTCTATCAGTTTTGTTATTCTTTTGTAAATAAAGTTTGTTGTGTTTTAGCGTGTGCGTCTGCCTCCGTCAGTCCGCCCCGTGATCCTGACAGAGAGACAATAAAAACTGGGGTCCATAACAAATTATAGCTCTCTGAGGAAGTGGAGAACATTCAGCTCTAATCTCATGACAGAGCTGACCACATCCACCGCTCTGTGTCTATCCTTCCACTGTGAGAAGAACACCCCAACACTAAGGGTCTGAAAGAACATGGAGCTGGAGAGAAGAAATAAACAGAGCACAGATGTTTGATGTTTGAGAACCTGAAAGTGAGTCTCCTGAAGAGAATGGAAGCCTGAGTGGGCGCCCTGTTTTATTTAAAAACAGGGATCTATCAAAATCTGATCTTCAGAACACACGTTTTTGGAAGTGTATCATGGTATGAACAATGGCGATGTTAGAGGCCCTCAGAAGAAGATTTGTTCACGTAAGAAGTTCATGTAAAAACGGTCTCTAAAGAGTTTGGACTTGACTAATCCGCAGTCAGATAGATGGAGGAATTTCAAGACTATAATTACCTTCCTCAGGAGTGGTCGACCAACCGAGATCACATCAAGAACAAGGCGTATATTGGTCCGCAGCTTCACAAAGGACCCCAAGGTAACTTCAATAAAAAGCCTTTCTCCCACGGACTACTTTTAATGTCCACCTTCAGGAGAACACTGATCTACAATGGTGTACATGACAGGGTTGAAAGCCACTGCTCTCCAAAAAGAACATTGCTGACAGTCTACACTTGCTAAAGTTCACTTGGACAAGCCAGAATGTTATCTATCTTTGGTTTAAATTAGAAGCATTATGTTTGGGGGGGGAAAAAAAGGAAAACACTGCATCCCAGCCTAAAAACCTCATCCCATCTGTGAAACATGGTGGTGGTAGTGTCTTGGTTTGGGCTTGTTATATTGCATCTGGGCCAGGATGGCTTCCCATCAGTGATTGAACAATGAAATCTGAATTTTATCAATAGATTCTAAAGGAAAATATCCTGTCCGTGAGCTAAATCTTGAGAGAACGTGGGTCATGCCACAAGACAACGACCCTAAACACACAAGTTGTTCTACCAAAGGATGGTTAAAGAAGAATCAAGTTTTGGGTTGATCAAGTTAAAGTCCTGACCTTAATCCAGTAGAAATGTTGTGGAAGCAAAACCCACCAACATCACAGAGTTGAAGCACTTTTGTACAGAAGAAACCGATGTGTAGGACTGATCAGCAATTGCTAAAAACGTTTAGTTCACAAGGGGCTCACAATGGACACAAAGATTCACATACTTCGGTAAGTGACAGATCATTTTGGCCTCATTTGTTTGACTTGGTTCTCTTTAAATACTTTAAGGATCTCATGTTTTAGGTCAAATTTATGCAAATTCCAAGCACCACTCTATGGAGTGGTTGAGGCTTCTGGTGTTTTGTTACATAAGTGTGTCCAGGTTTGTCCCCAGAGTCTGAGAATGGAATAACCTCTAGCTTGTAGCCATTTTGTAAATGGAATAAAGGAAGTGTGTGCTGTGACTTTTTTCACATGCCCAGAAAAGACCAGCTATAGACGTCTCATCGCTGTTGCTTTACATTAACCAAACAGTACAGTGTGCATCTGCTTCACCACAACAACAGATGGTGCAGGATGTTTATATATTATTCATGCTCAAAAAATTCAGGTTATGTGGAATTTTTTATAGCATTCCACCTGCAATCGTCCTTTACATGATGTCATGAGACCTGATTCTATCAAACCAACTGCGTCTCAAAAACTGAAGCATATGGACTATCTGCCAACCTCAAATATAGTTCAGATATTACTCAATAATTCATTCATCCATCTTCTGTAGGCACTTCATTCTGATCAAGGTCACAGTGGGTTCAGAACCTGTGTGGAATCACTGGAAACATACCTTGGACAGACCGTCACACACTAACACAGTTACACAATCACACCTTTGAACCATGTCACACACTCACTCAGACACTCACATACTCACTCACACCTGTGGACAGTTTCACGTAGTCACCAAGTCACCTGTGGACAATCTCACACACTCAGAGTCATTCAAACCTGTGGACACTTTCACACAGCCACTCCACTACTTATCAACACGTGTGTTTGGACTGTGGGAGGAAACTGGAGCACATGGAGAAAACCCACACCGACACATGGAGAACACACCACACTCCTCGTAGACAGTGACTCGAGGAGAGGATCCCACCCAAGACCCCGAGACCCAGGAGCTGTGTGTTTAAATATGTTCTACTACAAGCCTATAATGTAGGATATGGGCTTTAGATATTACTTAAAACCTTTCCAGCGTCACGTTCACGTCACATGCTGTAAACACAAGTAAGAAAGGCAGCCCTCTTGTCTTGTTTTCACAATTCAAATCTTTTAAAAGTGTCCCAGAGTAATTGCTCTGATTTAAGTAGCTGGGGAGGTTTGTAATTACAGTAATTAAAGCGCATTAAAGGGCTAATCAGCTGATTTCCCATCTCCCTTAGAACTTCTGAGTCCCTGAGTCCTTGAGTCTCATTTCAGGTTCATGTTTTCATCACAAGAGACGCATTCATTTGTCAAGCTGGAAAACACTAAGCTAAATCATAGCCCTCCCCCTTCTGCACTTTTGCTCTCCCCATTCCCTCACCTCCCCTCCTCAACGTGATGGATGCTGCACCAGTTTCTTCACAAGATGATGTTGACTTTGATCCTAAGCCAAGTGCATTTCCTCAGTGTGGAGGGCCTTTAATTAGTGCTTGTGACCCGAGGACCACGAAGCCGAGCTCTCCTTTAAGCTACTCTAGTGTGTTTTCAAATGGTTGGTCACCCCTGGTCAACCTGTTTGATCTTCAAAGTGGACACCATCTTCTAAACAGAGCAACCGTATGTAGGACTGACTTCAAATACACAACATGTCCAAAAACATAATGAATAAATGATTAATTATATGGTGCCCCCTAGTGGACCCAGAAGCATGACATAAAATGAGATGCTCTGGAACAGCTGCACATGAGCCTATGATCATTATTCCCAGTGCGAATCTTGGCTAGAGATGGGTATATTCTCCCAGCATGCTCTAGACTCAGACACTATTCTGGAGTGATGGGGCATCGTCTAATATGTTTGAGATGAGGTACAGCTACAGCACCAAAACCTATCTTCCAGCATCATTATCTCACCTCACCAATGTTTACATAGATTAATACCATCAAATCCTTACAGCAATGGTCCAGATACTGTGGCAAACATGAACAGTTCAGAAAAGACATTGGACAACCTGGTGTCCACAAAAATGCCATACAGTGCTTGTTGAAAACAAGCCAAAAATAAGTTTGATTTAAGATTAACACTGTCCATCTGGAGTAATTGATTTTTAAAAAAAAATTTAAAAAACAAATGTCCACCTTAATTCAGCCCTAATTCCAAAGCCTACCTTAAAACACAAATGTAAATGTTATACAGAGTGAGGTGCACAATAACTTGCCTTTAAACACTATCCACATACCTCATGTCTCATTCACATGTAAGAAAACACCCAAAATATACTTGCATTCTGAATTTATTCAGTCTCTTTTTGTTGATTTAATTTTCTCCCTCTGTGTGACTGAACAGGTTTTTAAAGTTCTATGGCCTGTACAGAAACATAATCTTTTTATTTATGCTGTCAGCAATTTATTTACTAACTGCTATCAGGATGTAAAGAATATTTCAAGAAATATAATTAAATAATATATATATATATATATATATATATATATATATATATATATATATATATATATATATATATTTAAATCACCTACTCTGCCTTTAAAAAGACTATCAAAAGGGACAGGACCAAGTCTCAGCAAACTGAGAAAGAGGGAAATGTAGGACCACAAATCTACCAGCGCGCTCTAAACACTAAACACCAAGCCACTTTTGATGGTCAGGTAATTTACTAGATTGCAGAGCCGTGCGGAGCTTTTATGGAGTGATAAATCTCATCTCTCTCTTTCTGAGAATCTGCATGAGGCTCGGCCCGCTGCCCATCACTGCTTTAACTTCAGAGATGAAGAGTAGCGTTGCCTTTGACTTTAAATCCATCACATGCTGCTGCTGCTTTTCTTTTTTATTGCTGTGGCCATATTGATTTAACCCTTGCAGTTTTCATTATGTTTGCAGACACCTACTTTTCCAGTGTTTCTCCTAATATTCAGGAGGAGTATGCACCCTGAACTGCAGTAACAGCCTCTATGTTTGAGGCTGGAACATAGCTGTGAGAATTTGATGAAAGCCACAAGAAAATAGTCTGGTACTGAGGGTATTATATGGAGCTCATTAAGAAGACAATTCCACTTCCAAATAGCACAGTGCTGAAGGGTTGAATGCTGCTTTCCATTTGAAGTCAGATGTTGGAATTTTGGAATTTTCAAGTTCCTAGTAGAAAATTTGAACTACAATGACCCCACAATCAGAATTCAGTTGAGAATCCAAAATGGCTGCCTGCACATGACAGTGCGTAAAAGCATTTGTATTATACATTTTATTAGTGCTTCAAACTATTTCTGTCCCATTAAATCAGTCGTACCCACAGTACTGTCCAACTGTTATATGTGGACATGTTTCCATGGTGTTTGGATGTGTAAAATATCACAAAATGTATATAAATATTATATATTAATATTATCCACTGCTAACAGTGTTAACCAGGTTTCAGCATATGATTTTCTGAATATATAACTGGAACTTGAGCGGCTCAGGAGTGATACTAATCCCAGCTCTGACATCGGATTTATGAGGTAAATAGAAGACTTCTTGCATTGGGCATCGTGACCATAGGCTAATGTGCTAATTGTTAGGAGCGTCCATAATCTGGACTGATGAGTTGGATTGGAAGATTTTTAAATCATGTCAAAGTGCAAAATACTTCAAGAATAGAGCAGAAAAATAAAATTAGAAAAACAAAACCAGAAACAAATACAACTATGTATAAATTACAGAGCCCCTAAAGTGAGCTTGGTGGTTGTTTTAATTAAGGCATGGCCACAATATTATATATGGTTGCCACAAAATATTTTTCTGAGGCAACAAGGTCCTATTTAGAGGCCACAAAATAATATATTATTTCCTTGCCACAATTTATTATTTATTAAATAATAGTTTGTGTGGTCTCAGACTATTATTTAATAACCACACTGTGTTTTGTGCGTTCAGAATATTATATTTTATCATAATGTCACCTCAGAGCTCCATACAATTATCTTCAGGACCAAAACAATCTCTATAACACTTTTAGGTGACATTCCTAAATACAACTCCATTCTAAGGCTTTCTTCTCTTGCTTTTCCTAAAAACATGAACACGCTTAAATCATCTCCAGGTTTTCCCTAAAAATAGACTCCTTCTGCTTGGAGAAAGCAATTATTTATCTGTCGGGTCCAGTGCAGGTCCAACCCACAATGCTGTACTGGCGTGAGCACTGGGCCTTGGAATGGTCCCTGGCCGGAGATGTGAGGTTTAGTGGTAACAAGGCCTTTGGGGGAGCATTGATTAAGTCAACTCTGCCGCTGCTGTGGGACGTTATTCTGTGTTCAATAAAATATACACGGATCAGATTTTGGCGCCAGCTTCGTCTGGTGCTGAGGCAGCAGAGAAATGCAGGGCTCTGACTGGGCCTGACTCTGACTCTGTCAGCAGCAGCTCCTCCCTAGTCCTCTGGGAGGAAAGTAAAAGGACTCTGGGCCAAATCAACACAGAAACAAAATGTAAACACTGTAACAAGAAGCTGGAGACCTCAGCAAGAAGATTGGTGCAATAAATCAACATCTTGTACATATATATTTAGACTGCATGTATTTATAGTGTGTATACATAGGAGGAGGGGCTGTTTCTGACAGGTTATGAAGAGTTATAAAAGATGGAGGAGCTGTTTATTACAGGTTATGACAGTCTGGTGAAGTTGGAGGGAGCTGTTGCAAGGGAGTGGCGGTGTTGTGGTAATCACACTGATTAGCCTTGGCCTCAGGAGTCAAAGGACACACCCCCACACACCCTCACTAATGAAGCATGGCGAAGAGAGCAGGGCGACAGTTTCAAATCTCACCATCACAAGCTGGGTTTTATGTCTCTTTAAAATGAACATATATTATATATTCATTCATTCATTATCTCTAACCCTTATCCAGTTCAGGGTCACGGTGGGTCCAGAGCCTACCTGGAATCATTGGGTGCAAGGCACGAATACACCCTGGAGGGTGTGCCAGTCCTTCACAGGGCAACACACACACACACACATTCACTCACACACTCACACCTACAGACACTGTTGAGTCGCCAATCCACCTACCAACGTGTGTTTTTGGAGCGTGGCAGGAAACCGGAGCACCCGGAGGAAACACAGGGAGACACAGGGAGAACACACCACACTCCTCACAGTCAGTCACCCAGAGGAAACCCACGCAGACACAGGGAGAACACACCACATTCCTCACAGACAGTCACCCGGAGGAAACCCACGCGGACACAGGGAGAACACACCACACTCCTCACAGTCAGTCACCCGGAGGAAACCCACGCGGACACAGAGAGAACACACCACACTCCTCACAGACAGTCACCCGGAGGAAACCCACACGGACACAGGGAGAACACACCACACTCCTCACAGTCAGTCACCCGGAGGAAACCCACGCGGACACAGAGAAAACACACCACACTCCTCACAGACAGTCACCCGGAGGAAACCCACACGGACACAGGGAGAACACACCACACTCCTCACAGACAGTCACCCGGAGGAAACCCACGCGGACACAGGGAGAACACACCACACTCCTCACAGACAGTCACCCGGAGGAAACCCACACGGACACAGGGAGAACACACCACACTCCTCACAGACAGTCACCCGGAGGAAACCCACGCGGACACAGGGAGAACACACCACACTCCTCACAGTCAGTCACCCGGAGGAAACCCACACGGACACAGAGAGAACACACCACACTCCTCACAGACAGTCACCCGGAGGAAACCCACACAGACACAGGGAGAACACACCACACTCCTCACAGACAGTCACCCGGAGCGGGACACGAACCCACAACCTCCAGGCCCCTGGAGCTGTGTGACTGCAACACCTACATGCTGCACCACTGTGCCACTCTATATTATATATTATTGTTGATTAATATTTATTTTTTAGTTATGAATTATTTTATATTTGTTTCTAATAAAATATGCAATTATTTATTTGAAACGAAAATGTTATTTATTGTTTTTTTTTTTTATTCTTTAAGAAAAATAATCTTTTTAATGAATTATTTTTTTTGTTTGTTATCATCGACAACTTGTAAATCCATAGACTCCTATCGTCCACACTGCTCCGAGGGTCCTGACCGCTCTGATTGGAGGAGCTCTGCAGTGTTTAGCTTGTGCTGTGATGTTTGCGTTGGAGTGGATGTCTCCTCGGGGGGCACTCTCCCGCCGCTCTGATGAGCTTCTGACGGAAAGTGAGAGGGTGAAATTGATCGTTGACCCTGAAGAGGTGTCGTTTACAGCGGCTCTCTAAGGGCCCTGACCTTGTCCGGTTACAATCAAAATGTCTCCTTGCTGCTGTAATGGAGTCTATCTCACACCAGGGCTAGCATCAGGGGGTTATAAGACCACCTTTAGCCTGTCAGCACTAATCAGTAAGACCCTCCTTATGAAATGGAATATGATAAAGGAACAAAGCATCATTTTTCAACTTGAACCAGAGGTTTTTATGAATGAACGGCATCACAGTGGCACTGCAGAAGGCTTCACTGCCACACGGTGAGTGACTGGATGAGTGTGTGACTCTGTCCACAGGTGTGAGTGTGTGACACTGTCCGCAGGTGTGAGTGTGTGAGTGACTGGGTGAGTGTGTGACACTGTCCACAGGTGTGAGTGTGTGAGTGACTGGGTGAGTGTGTGACACTGTCCACAGGTGTGAGTGTGTGAGTGACTGGGTGAGTGTGTGACACTGTCCACAGGTGTGAGTGTGTGAGTGACTGGGTGAGTGTGTGACACTGTCCACAGGTGTGAGTGTGTGAGTGACTGGGTGAGTGTGTGACACTGTCCACAGGTGTGAGTGTGTGAGTGACTGGGTGAGTGTGTGACACTGTCCACAGGTGTGAGTGTGTGAGTGACTGGGTGAGTGTGTGACACTGTCCACAGGTGTGAGTGTGTGAGTGACTGGGTGAGTGTGTGACACTGTCCACAGGTGTGAGTGTGTGAGTGACAAGTAGTCCAGACAAAAGTAATCTTTTGTTTTCCAAAGAAGACTACATCCACAACTGCTGCAAATTAATCCAAAATGTTAAGCTCTGGTCTTAAGCTTTGAGACACTCCAGCACATTTTTCTGGTTTTCTTTTTTTGTCAATTTACCTTTTCTCAGTAAATGCTTTAAGGACAGTTTTGGTCCTTGACCAGGTTTTACTCAATTGTTAAGTGTCCCCTCTTGAACAGGTGGATGCCGCGTTAAAGGCCACCATTCTGTCAAACTCACCTTCCTTCGCCCTTGCTGAGAATAGCGGGGTTGCCAGGTTGGGTAACCAGTTGAGGAGTGCTAAGTGCAGCTATGATGGATTAAATAATATATGTTTCAGATGCAGATTTGAGTGATTATAATCTAATGTCGCGAGATGGCTCTGAAATCGCGTTCGGCTTTGCGAAGGTAATTCATGCGAGATCGGACGCCGCGTCTATTTGGAAGTCAGACGCCCAAATTACTTATGAATGGGCTCTCGGGAGAGCCGACGTCTCGCTCTGACAGCCTCATGAATAAGCCAAATGAAAATGGAGGCAACAATTCATGACCTTTGCAGGCCTCAAAAACAAGATTCGCCAGTTGGCCACTATTCACTCCTCTGCCGTGTAACAAAACACTGAAGAAACAATACACAGGGAAAATGTTTGTTTACTTCAGCGCCATGGGGTCTGTAGAGGTGCGGAAAGTGAAGTACTGCTGGGTTGAGTGTGTGGTGTGTAATGTGTGTGTGTATTTGTCAGTAGAGGTAAATCTGATGTTATAATATGATCTGCACTAACAAACAAAGCTCCTTCTGTTTTCCACACAGTATTTCTAACCACTGTCCCTATTGGGGTAGTACATCTGTTGCTCTGCATACTTTTTCAGCCCACTTTCACCCAGTTCTTCAAAGATCAGGACCCCCCCCCACAGAGCAGGTGTGATGTGGTGGTGGATCATTCTCAGCGCTGCAGTGACACTGACGTGGTGGTGGTGTGTTAGTGTGTGTTGTGCTGGTGTAGAGTGGATCAGACACAGCAGTGCTGCTGGAGTTTTTTAATTCCGTGTCCACTCACTGTCCACTCTGTTAGGACACACCTACTTCGTTGGTCCACCTTGTCCATGTAGGACTCAAAGCCAGTAGCTCATCTGTTGTTGGTCCTTCATCACTGGACGTAGGACGCTGTCGGCTGGATGTTTTTGGTCGGTGGACTGTTCTCAGTCCAGCAGCACTGCTGTGTTTGTCTATTTTTTCTTCTTCAGTGAAACGGTCATCATAATGTCTTTGTGAGACTGAGACAGTTCGGTGCCATGACCTTTTCCCCCTTTTTAGTGGGGGTCAGACATTATGGAGCACACTGTAAATAAAGGCCAAACAAACAAGATGACCATTAACGAGTGTCAGAGGCACAAATGATCCCAGAAGACGAGTTAATCAATTCAATCAATGTCTGTTTAACTCGGCTTTAGAGCGATCAATACAGAGTAGAGCACGGGTTTGGCACTGCAGCTGCTGAGAACAAACACGACCCCATTCCACTTCGCTGCAGTTATTTATCGCATGGTTAAAGGCGTCCAAATGGAGGGAAAGGGGCGGGTCCTGTCCCTTAGCTGAGATAAATGATTTACCTGAATTTGAACCTAACGTTTTCAAGCATTTCTCCCTAAAATCAAGGAAAATCATCAGGAGTGTGTTCCTCTCGGTGATGCAGTAACTGTCTCTACTCAGTCTTGGAACACTGCTGTGAGGATTTGATGGCATTTAACAAAATATACTCACTGTCCAAAGACAAAGCAGCCGTCTTTAAACGTTTACGATGACTGGACCAATAGGAATGCTCCAAAATGACTTCCATTCAATTCAAGTAGGTTTAATTTCCTTCTCCTGTAAAAGGACTACTTTGGAAATACATGTTTGTCTTTGGACAGTGACGATATAAATGTTTAAGTCAGGCGCTGATGTTGGACGATCTCATCTCATCCCAAAGATA
Source organism: Hoplias malabaricus (assembly GCF_029633855.1). Taxonomy (NCBI): domain Eukaryota; kingdom Metazoa; phylum Chordata; class Actinopteri; order Characiformes; family Erythrinidae; genus Hoplias; species Hoplias malabaricus. Next base: position 1,757,008 of record NC_089812.1, on the reverse strand, counting down.
TTGGGTGGCAATGAGACTCCGGAGAGTGCTGGAGGGCTTTAAACCCCTCTAGCCAGCGCTTGGCATTGGGCATGGTGACCATCGGCTCATGTGTGACTGCTTCAGAGAGGGCACACATTTACACACTCCCACTCGTATCAGTGTACTCCACCTCCTTCCTTACTCCTTTCTTCATCCCTTTGTTGCTTCTGCTCTTCCATCAGACCTTCATCATTCTCTCTCTCTCTCTCTCTCTCTCATCTTCTGCTGACATCTGATTCATCATCTTAAAGTCCAACAACACTCAGCTCACTACACTACAGCGCTGGCAGAAAATCAAAAGAACTTGTTAGGATTCCCCATGGGCCGAGATCGCAACAGGCTGCCACTGGAGTGGAGGTAAATGGGCGAGAGAGACTGACAGGAGGGGGAGAGCAAGAGGGAGAGAGAGACACACACAGAGAGCGAGAGGGACAGAGAGAATGTGTCTGTTTTGATGTATGACAGCCCCTCAGAGTCAGTTCCACTGGCTGACTTGGGGAAAGTCACTGCAGGTCAATAATCCTGAGTGCCATCCCGGCTCTGTGACAGATAAAGAGGGATCCCATCATGTGATGCGTCCACATGTGGACCCTCTGTCTGACCTGGGACAGCTGTAGAAGGCCAAATGTTTGAATCAGAAAACCAAGCCTGGATTATCTCATGGGCTTTACATTCCCAGTGAACCTAGCCACTAGGGGGCACCTGTGAGCAACTAGGAAAATCTAAACAGAGGTGTTAACGTCTTATTTGGATGAGCCACTGTCTCTCTGACTCTACATCCACCATGTGGACCACCGAGGTAGGACAAGGTGCATGGACAAGGTGTTTAAAAACTCAAGGAGCACTGCTGTGTCTGATCCACACGTACCAGCGCTACACACACAAACTCACCACCACCACAACCACGTCAGTGGCACTGCAGCACTGAGACTGATCCACCACTCAGATCACACCTGCTCTGTGGCGGTCCTTTTAGGGTCCAGTGAGTTTAAGAACAGCTAACAAAGTATGCAGAGCAACAGATGGACTACACTCAGTAATTGTGCTGAGAAAATAGGCAAGGAATGTAGAAACAAGAACGTGGTTGTATTGTTATGGCTGGTCTGTGTGTACTGTGAGTTTCTGCTGACCCACAAATTCAATTAACGTCCCAAAAAAAGGGACCTCTTTTTTTGTCCAATTAAGGAATGCTCCTAATTAATCATCGTCGTTCGTCAGAGACGGAGAACACCACCATCTGCTGAGAACCTCCGGCAATGAGAGCAGCAGCTGAAACAAAAGGCGGTGGATAAGTAAACAAACAAACAAACAAATAAATAAGTAACTGTTCCAACGAGCGCCGTCTCCCGCGCAACGCCGCGTTTATCTCATAGAACCATGTTTTCCCGCTCGTCTATTTTAAGAAGCCTCTTTGGCTCAGAAAGCGCTTCACTTCCATGCTTTACACAATCAGGGAACACAGAGACTCTGTTCCTCCCTTACCTCCTCGCTGAGACTCCCACGTCTCGTCTATTGTTATGGTGTAAGTCTATAGCAGAGTTTACGTTGGTCTGTGGATGGTAGGCTGTATGATCTATACACTACAGGACAGTGGATTGGTGCATGCTGCAGTACGGCGTATATTTAGCATGTGGTCAGTGGAATCAGTGTCTGATGCTGCACCATTGACACTGCCTTGTTGTTCAAAGCAGAGCAGAAATCAAAGTGGACATGTCCAAAACAGACATGAAAACAACCCAGTAGATTAGATGTATTTGTTCGCTCGTTGTTTCGTAAGAAAGGCATGTCTTTGTCGTGTTTGTGAAGTCATAAGCAATGACAGCGCTTAAAGAAGCAGAGCTGGAAAAGCCCTTTAATACTAGACGTCTGTAGGAAGCGTCTGAGGCTTTAATGGACGTTGGGTCACGACATGCGTTTTTGAGCTGCTCCAAATAAGATGTGAGTGACTGTAAAAGTTTGTGTGTGTGTGTGTGTGTGTGTGTGTTCTGTGCAGAAGTTTTCCCCGGAGGCGCCTCATTAGAACTCATACACCATCAGCCCAGACAGATGGAGTAATGCACTCATTTTTTTTCTCCTCCGCAAATGAACAGCACGCAGAATAAAGAGAGAGAACTAAAGTCATGTTGGAATTTCATTTTTGGATTTTGCTTTTCCTTTTTCTTTTCAAACGCTGAATGGACACACGTTCCTTCCTTGTATCTCCACTCTCTTATGAGCTCCAAAAGCTAGTGGACACAAGCTTTTCCAGCGTCTCTAAGTGTGAAGTCAGGATTAGTTCTGGATCACACACCACTCCGTTTCATCCTAAAGGTATTGGCTTGAGCTCCATTGCTCCAGAGAAAACAGTTCTGCTCCACAGCCCAGTGCTGGCGGGTCTTATACCACTCTAATCCATGAACATACCCCTCCCAGACTGGGAATAGAACCCAGTTTACCACCTACACTACTCCACTGAATTAAAATAGATCAGACACATGATCCTACACCACTGAGGATGAGCGGGAGGAGGAACGCTGACAGTGGTAAAGACTTTTTTGTTGAACCAGGAGTAATGCTTGGAATGTTCAAGATATGGTCCCAGCTGAGACCAGGAAGGTGTGTGGACCGAAGTGTGGACTGTGGTGGGCCGTGGAAACAGACTTTAAAGGAAACAGTTCCTCCTTGCTTTTTTTTTGTTTTTTTGTTTGTCTGTTGGGCAAACAGGTGGCGCAGCAGGTTAGTGTCGCAGTCACACAGCTCCAGAAACCTGGAGGTTGTGGGTTCGAGTCCCGCTCTGGGTGACTGTCTGTGAGGAGTGTGGTGTGTTCTCTCTGTGTCTGCGTGGGTTTCCTCCGGGTGACTGTCTGTGAGGAGTGTGGTGTGTTCTCTCTGTGTCCGCATGGGTTTCCTCCAGGTGACTGTCTGTGAGGAGTGTGGTGTGTTCTCCCTGTGTCTGTGTGGGTTTCCTCCGGGTGACTGTCTGTGAGGAGTCTGTGTCTGCGTGGGTTTCCTCCAGGAGACTGTCTGTGAGGAGTGTGGTGTGTTCTCTCTGTGTCTGCGTGGGTTTCCTCCAGGTGCTCCGGTTTCCGCCCACAGGACACATTGGTAGGTGGGAGGTCGAAGTGTCCGTAGGTGTGAGTGTGTGTGTTGCCCGTGAAGGACTGGTGCCCCCTCCAGGGTGTATTCCTGCCTTGCGTCCAATGATTCCAGGTAGGCTCTGGATCCACAGAGACCCTGAATTGGATAAGGGTTACAGATAATGAATGTTTGTTTGTTTGTTTGTTTGTTTGTGACTTATGTCACGGGCTTCTGCTCACTGCGAGGCGGACACTGATAGTCCCGTCCCTCTGACCACAACATGCAACCTCTCTGCCCCTGAGAGAGGAAGAAAGAGAGAGAGAGAGAGAGAGAGAGAGAGAGAGATGTATTTGGATGAGAGGGAAAGTCAACAATGCAAAAGAGTAATAAAGAGAAGCAAATGAGGGACAGAAGGGAACAGAGAGACCATGGAGATCAGGGAGAGAGCACTGAGAAAGTGACAGAGAGTCAGAGAATGGAAAAGAGAGCGAGAGACTGAATTAGAGACAGAGAATGGAAAACAGAAAGAGAGAGAGAGAGAGAGAGAGAGAGAGAGAGAGATAATGAGCTGCACTACACTGGATCGGAACACTTGAGAAAGTTGAGAAATTTGCCAGCAGCTTGAGACACCTGTTAATCCCCAGAGTCCACAGCTTCGGTTTACAATCCAAAAACAAACAAAAAAAAAACAAAAACAAAAAAAAAAAAAACAGGCCATTAACAAGATGGCCAGCATCATCATCATCATCATCTTCCTCCTACTCATCATTATTATCATCATAACAGCTTCACCTCACCAGAACGGAGACTGGGATATGAACCACACACAAACCAAACTCAACAGCAGCAGCACCTGAGCGCAGAGGAACCAGACACAACTGATGGTGTCACCCCTGTCACCACGGTAACATTAGAAACCTGCAGGCCATCATCCATCACACTGGGTATGTTTTAACTGTGTTTGAAATGGCCCCCTACTCACTATTCCCTACATTACTCACTATACACTGCACTATTACATGAAACTAAATTCCACAGGGTAGTGAAGATTATCGGACTTTATCAAACACTGCGATGCGTTATAGGTATCTGTTGTCTGCCAGGCATCGTGCATGCAGTACACTACTTGTGTAGCTTTTCCATTGCACTTTTTCAGCCCTGTTCCCTGTTCACTTTTCCATTGGCACAGCTCCTCTGCAAAATGTAGCTGGTGAAGTTGCTTTGGAAACCACAACAACAGCAGTGGCAGATTTAATAAAAGCTTATTCATCGTTTATTTATTTAATTAAATTTTTTTTGTGTGTGAGACTGAACACAGCATCGTATGCTAGTTCTCACGGAGCAAGAAAAATACAGTGGAACCTCTACTAACGAACTTTCCAAGATACGAACTGTGCATTTGAATATTTTTGCCTCCACCAACGAACCATGACTCTAGAAACGAACCCGAGCCTCCTCCGAGCCGGCGGCTGGAAATGTCCACTGACCCCAATAGGCGAGTCTCCCAGCGCCCCCCAGACTTGAGTGAGCTTTTAAGATTAGCACATTGTAGCTTTAGCAATTTAGCATTAGTGTAAATAGCAGACATCGAAAGTTAAGCCGTATCTACGCTTCGTCTCCCCACATTCACCACCTACTCTCTGTTATCCACCCCCCCCCCCCACCTCCCGTCATACAGCCAGTGCCTGTGTTACTCCTCCAGCCAGTCGTCACGTCTTCAAGGTAGCGCTGTGTAACCACTTACAACTTTATTATTTCTTTTTTATTACTGTTTCCACTGTATTTCTCTTTTATTTTTAGTAACGCTTCATGTATTTTTTACTAATTTGAGAGTGTTGTAAACATAGATCAGTGCAAAAAGGGTGACTCTCGGGGTGGGGGCTGGAACGCATTCATTGCTTTTCCATTATTTTAAATGGGGAAAATGGGGGTTACGGAACGGATCAAGTTCGTAGGTAGAGGTTCCACTGTATTTTGTTTTGTTGAATGTTAGCCTCCCACAGGAATTTCTCATTGGCCACCAAGGCATAATTTTATAAGCTGTTATAAACTGGAGATTTTACATATGGCTACTTTGTGCTGGACATCGTTGTGTGTGGCACTGGAAGGTTGAGTATTTGATCCCCAAGAACGGCGGGAACATCCACGGCTGAAGTGCCCTTGAGCAAGGAACTGAAAACACAACTGCTCCCCGGGGATGGCTGCCTGCCGCTCTGGGTGTGTGTTCACAGCCCCTAGTGCAATAGTGTGTAGGTGTGTTCACAGCCACAGATGGGTTAAATGCAGAAGACACATTTGGTTGTACGTTGTACAATGACAGCAATTACATCGCTAAAATGTAAACACATTCTACTCTGAAAACACAGCTTGTATATTAATGAAGATGACCTTAAAGTCACAGTGCACAATGCTAGGCCTCGGCTACAGGGGTGTGGAGTCCTCCCAGCATTGCACTGTAGAGCTGTGGAACCGAGTTCTCTGGAGTGAGAGAGAGTTCTCCAAGACTTACAGATTATTCTAGATTTTCCTCTGGAGGTTTGCTGTCCCCCGGGGAGTTTGTCTTCCGTTCAACCAGAGGTGACCCTGGCCCTAGGCCTCGCTGACCTTAGCGTTTGCTTTACACATAAACATCCTGTTTGAGTGTTACCTAGAATGTTAGCCAAAATGTTAGCTCCAGCACCAGGGCAGAGAGATACCCTGGAGAGGAGTGTGTGGGTGAGGAGGGTGTGTGTGGGGGGGTCAGCTCAGTGACCGGTGTTTAACACAAACTCTCTGGAGGCAAACTAGAGCCAGAGCGTTCTACACTCCACTGTAACACAGAGATGCGTCATACTGCATTCTAATTACACTCCGAGGGGAAGGGGGAGGATATGAAGATTCTTAACATACACACACACACACACACACACACACAGGAGAAGGTAATATAGTGAGGGATCATTAGAGAGTGAGAGAAAGAGAGAGCTGTGCCGCCATTTCATTTTCCTTCCTTTTGTTTTCCTGCAATTCATTTTCCAGAGCACAGTTCCCAACCTCAGGCTTTAATGAGCTGGAACATTGGCAGTGTTTATGCTACCTTTCCTTATCAAGAGAAAAACATAATGGTAAACTATGGCTAAAAGGACCCCAGTGAGGATACTGTGAGGATTTGATGGCAGGAGCATTTCTAGACTAATTGTTGTACTGGGGCACTCAGAATTTAGAAGGGCATAGCTATATTCCTGTTTGCCAGTCATTTGTAGGGGCACAGGTGGGTATTTAAAACGAAAAAGCAGCCTGTTTAAATCTAAATAGAGCAGTCGGTCATGGATGAGAAATTACATTAAACAAATGAACAATAAAGAAAATGCCCATTCGTTCATTCATTGTCTGTAACCCTTATCCAGTTCAGGGTCGCGGTGGGTCCAGTCGCCAGTCGGTCACTTTTGAGTCGCCAATCCACCTACCAACGTGTGTTTTTGGACTTTGGGAGGAAACCTGAGCACCCGGAAGAAACCCACGCGGAAACAGGGAGAACACACCACACTCCTCACAGACAGTCACCCGGAGGAAACCCACGCAGACACAGAGAGAACACACCACACTCCTCACAGACAGTCACCCGGAGGAAACCCACGCAGACACAGAGAGAACACACCACACTCCTCACAGACAGTCACCCGGAGGAAACCCACGCAGACACAGAGAGAACACACCACACTCCTCACAGACAGTCACTCGGAGGAAACCCACACAGACACAGAGAGAACACACCACATTCCTCACAGACAGTCACTCGGAGGAAACCCACGCAGACACAGAGAGAACACACCACACTCCTCACAGACAGTCACCCGGAGGAAACCCACGCAGACACAGAGAGAACACACCACACTCGTCACAGACAGTCACCCGGAGGAAACCCACGCGGAAACAGGGAGAACACACCACACTCCTCACAGACAGTCGAACCCACAACCTCCTGGTCCCTGGAGCTGTGTGCCTGCGACACCTACCTGCTGCGCCACCGTGCTGCTCCTAAAGAAAATGTTATTAATTGAATTTATTTACTTTATGTGCTGTTTCCTGAACAAAGCAACAGAAACCGTATAAATCTCCACGTTTTTAGGCATCATTTGCCAAAACATCATCCAGATTTCTTCCTCTGACTTATACATTGTGTTCATTGAGAATGTGAGGGATTTGGTTAATTACTTATCTTCTGTTGTCCCTAATTCAATCTGAACTGAACGTGAAAATGAAATGAACGTTGGATGGTGTTGCAAGCTCTTACCATTACTTTGTAGTAGACAGGGAAATGCCAGACTGTTTGCTTTAGTGGTGTATTATGCGTTTTTTGAAGGTTGCACTGTTAAAAATGACTATAAACAACACATAGCTATGAGCTATCATTACCTTGTCTGTTGCATGGCTGAATTTCCTTGAAATATTCATGAATGTCCATTACTCTGTAGAAAATCTGAACCGACTCGAGCTATTGAAAAGACGCTGGAGCGTTATGCAAGACGTACGGCCTGTGGTGAATTCATGCGCCGTGTCCTGTAGTTCTGCTCAGGCAATCCAGAATACAATTGAACTTTTAACTCCACAGGACCCAGTAAATTGGCTCTAATGATGCCCCTGTTTGATGGCATTCAGCCACAAAATCAATGAGGCCCTGTAATCCAGTATTTAAATGAGTCTACTGTCGTTCTTGGGAAGGTACTTTGCCTTTAACTTTTACTGCTGTAGTTTATTCAGTAGGTATCAATACTTTTACTCAAATATACTTAAATACTCTTTTAATTATGGAGCCCAAAATATAAAAGATAAAAGATCTACTTCCTTATTTAAGGCTCCTCTCTGGCCTTACACATTGGCCTAGTGATTTTTGTGCTGTTTACGACTAATCACTCTGCATTCACGTAAATCACACGCTGCATTGTTTTTTCTGGATGGCAGTTCAGGATCAAATTAAATGGGATTTCTAATACAGTGATTAAACCCCACCTCTCTCCACCGTCAGGACGAGAGAAGAGCACGCAGAGTCCAAAGCCGTGTTGATTAGCTACGACAAGCCTGCTGCACATGTGAATGTGTAATTAGCTTCTGAACAGCCTCCTGGTGTTTGGGATGCGCTTCTTTGATGCGTCTGTATGTTACCTCATCAGTGTGGCACAACAGTAATATGCACACCATTATGTGAACTGTTTACTTTTTGTCGTGGGCAAATAGACGAGTGAGGCTCGACCGATCTGAACATTTGGAGAACAATGCATTGATTACACTGGCCTTTAAAATTTGGTGATTATCCCAGTTTATGTATTTTTCTATATAGTTAGCCATTTTACAGTCTTCCCTTTGTTATTACTAGCCACCATCATAGCAACTCCCTAGCAACCACCTGGAAAACATTAATTTAACATTGAAAAACACCTACTATCTCTCCGATGGCCACCTTAAACACAGAACACCCACCTGGAATACCATCGCCAGAATGGCCAGTAAGTGGAAGTAGGAGGGGGTGTTTCTGATAAAGTGGCCAGTTAGTGCAGATTGTAGGATGCATTGGTCTCATGACTCTGATTATTCTCAGTTCATTTACTCACTCTCTGTAAATATATTCTCAAAGAGACTGGAGCGAGATATGATTAGCTTGAGCACTGTGTGTGTGTGTGTGTGTGTGTGTGTGTGTGTGTGTGTGTAGAGTTTAAAGGACTATAAATAAAGCCAAAATGCAGCTCATACACACTGTTTGTCCAAATGTTTGTAGACACCTCCTATCATTAATGATGACCAGTTTTTTGACACGTTGTGTATAATCTTTATAGGAAAGTGTGGGGTCTATTCTCAGGCTCCATCCAATTTTTCTGGGTCGACCTGAAGTGACCTCTTTCCCAGGAAAGTAGGGGCTGTTACTGCAGTAAAAAAGGAACACAGACCTGCACTG